>NW_026719997.1:0-10699 GCF_029784015.1 Lycium ferocissimum
ACGTAAGTAAAGGACACCGTTTTCCGAAATCGTTTCTTCGTGCACAACAAGAAGTACCGTTTTCTGGAAGAAACTAAGATGCATGGCATCCGCACTCGAAAGGCACTCATATGTCTGGGTTACATCTACCCCGGCCTAAGCTCGTATGTTTGTACCGTTATTATTCATACCGCATATGCATTTATCATATTACTATTCATGTCTTACATACTCGGTACAATGCTCGTCGACCCCTCTTCTCCGGGAGCCGCGTTCACGCCGCGGTACACCCGTGCGAATCGAAGCTAGTATACAAGATGTTCCGGCGGGGTTGGTAGGCTCCACTTGTTCCGGAGTGCTACAGAGTCGAGTACATGAGCCATGATGTTTTGTTTGGTGTTAGAGACTTTGCGTACGCAGTCGAGGGTATAGAGTGACAGCTTTGCAGACGGTTTCGCCGGTTAATATGTTATTATGTTTCATGTCACGGATCCCACATGACAATAGACTTTACTTATAGAAAAAAATTTTGAGTTCACTACGCATTCTATTTTTAATTGATACAGGAATTTATCTATGTAATAAGAGTCAGAGGGTTCGCTCGGCTCCAGATATGGGGTCGGGTGCCCATCACACCCTGATCAAGATCGGGGTGTGACACGGGTAACTTGGGAAAATTTATGGATTGTTGGAAATGTTGTATGAATTGCTTAGAATGTCTTGAAATGTTGTTGGTATGGGTTCGGGTTAGTATGTGAACATATAAGCGTCGATTTTGGCTTGAAGGTAAGTCGTCGAATTGAATTTATGAAAGTTGATAAATGATGGCAAAGAGAGCTATTATTCTTTGTATTACCTTTCGGATTAATTATTAATGTTGTTAGGTTGGTTTTTGTTGTTGTTGTTGATTGATATGGCCGAGTTAAATTCTCGGGGTAGCCTATTTACGGGGGAAATGCGCCGAATTTACGTAGAATTAAGGGCGAAATTGGAATTTAATGCCCAAAAAGTCTTTAGCTAATGTTTGGCATTTTATGGCTTATTTTTAGATCGTGGGCTAGTTTGGACTTAGCTTGAGTTGGATCATATTGGAGAGCGTTTGAGGTATGTAAAGTAACCTTTCTTTTTGGCATGCCTTAGTTAAAGTAGGCTATGATACGAGCCTCTAGGAAACTCTACTCTCGCAATCCGAGCTTGTCTATGATTCGCATGTGTTTTCTTGGTATTCTTGTGCTCATATGCCATAACATTGATCCTTATATCCTTGGAATTCATAATTTGTAAAGGTGTTATGAAAGCTGATTTTTGGTTTTAAAAGCTTATTCTTTAGCGATTCCAAAAGTTCAAACGCCCATAACTTTTTAAAAGCTCAGATTGCTTTGAAACTTTTGTAGGAGTTTGTATGATATAGAATGAGTATATTTTTCATAGGCGGGCTCAGTTCGGGTCTATACTCGTCCGTGGGTCCCGCGACGCCCTTTTATGTGAATTCGATAACTTTGAAACAAAAAGTAATAATTATTATTCCGATTTCGAATATGACTATTTTATTTATCTCTTGGATTTATGATAATGATTTTATGCATATGATTACTCACTACTCCGCTCGTGCCTACTATGATATCGTTCGCCGGTTCCCAGGCCGGTTCTGTTGTCGTGCGCATTATGATGTATTCCGGTGTTATGCTGTGTTCATGGTTCACCGAGTTCCTCGCTCGAGGGCCGGGTTCCACTTATATTTGGTGTGATGCGTGTATGGCGATATCTGGGTATGATATGTGACGGAGATTCGGCGATTTGAAACCTTACCGGTGTTATCTTGTGTTATGGCGCCATCGACGGGCGACCATATTTCCGTGCCCTATGCATGATTTATATTTTGAAGTAACATTTTGATATTTTGGAAATGCATTTACTTTACGTACTTCTATTTCGATTTGATCTCGTATTGTATATTACATTTTCGCTTTGCATACTCGTACATATTTCGCATCGACCCCCTTCTTCGGGGGGCTGCGTTTCATGCCCGCAGGTACGGACGCACAGTTTGGTGATCCACCTGTTTAGGACACCCTCTTCTGCTATTTGGAGTGCTCCTCTCATTCCGGAGCTTATATTTTTGGTATATATTCGTTCATGCATTTGTATATATTCGTTCAGGGGTACGGCGGGGCCCTGTCCCGTCATATGATTCTGTCTGTCTGTTTAGAGGTCTGTGGACATGTTTTGTGGGTTAGGGCCATTCCGTACAGATGCGTGTGTATATGTTGTGTTTGGGCGATCCCATTCGCCGCGGCGGCCGGTCCGCATATGTATATATGTTGTGTTGTTGGCCCCGTGTGGCCTTTGTTGGTATTTTCGTGCGCGGGAGGTTATTTTGGATAGTCCGAAAATAAAGGAAACTTTGCGAAATTTTTCTCGGAAATTATCTAAATTTGGAATACGGCCTAGTCGGCTTCGTTATATACTTGGATGCGTTTGATATACCTTGTGATAGCGTTTGATAGGTGTGTTTGGGTGCCCAGATCGGGCACTAGTCACGGCCTACGGGGTTGGGTCGTGATAGTCCATCTCTCAACAGGTATGACTCTTGTGGGACCGCTATGTCCATGTACCGTTATTCCGTATCACACAGCCTAGAATGACTCCTCCACCAAACTCCCTGCTAGCCACTCCGTATCACACAACATAGAGATGGCTAAACAATATAATAATGTCATAAAAATCATAATTACTTCCCTTCTCATTTATCACTATCGCACCAATATCAAGATCACAATAATGTAGCATGGATAAAAAAATGTATGTCATGTAATGAGAATATCGAATGCAATATATTTATTTTAGTCGTACCACACAAGGACACTTATCACAACAATAACATCAACAATATCATATCTTTCCTTACCTTTCCAACGAAATTAGCGTATGATAAAATAAGGTCTCCAACTCATAAGGTCAACCACTAAGCATCCAGTCTAGAGTCATTCAATGTTCCATTCTCTTTTAACATCATCGATACCAAGTTATGGTTCAATATCAATTAACATAGGAAATGAGTATGCATGCCATGCATGACGTCATCATCAACAATAAGTCATAAGTCAAGTTTCCATCCAACTAGTCTCCCATGATACATAGAATCCTCCAAATCATATATGAAATAGTAAGCATTATTCCTAGAGTTTCTAACAGGATACAAGCCCGAAAACATAAAGCCATAATACAAATAGAACGTAACAAGGCGACAAGTCACAATAAATCAGCAACCAACCTAGTAGAATACTATCCCAACTCCACACCAGAGGGCGTACATGCTGTCCTTGACAATCACTAACCCTACATATGCTATACTAACCAAAGTCTAACAATAAGGTAAGCCGTAACCTACCTAGAAAGCCAAACAGCAATCTTGAACCGTCAAACTTGAGCCTTGTCCTTCCTTTGTGCCTCAAAATAATGGAAGTTTGTCATTTTCGAATACGGCATTAGAATCAAGAAGGATAACACCCATAAGCCTTACTTCTATTCAAGTCCCAAATCCTAACTCATGCAATGGGGAAACGAACCCTTAAGGGTAAAATGGTCAATTCAAATGCTAAATAAGAAATTCATACTCTAGGTGATGAATTCCCATCAAAAAATGGCTAGATTAACTCATGGATTAGGCCAATTCGGCTTTTAGGTTAAACCCTCAAATTTAGGTATAAACCCTAACTTCTAATTCCATAAATTGGTCACCAATAATGGTAGATTCATGTTTATATAGCCACTACCCATCAATTCCATACTTAATGTAGCTTAATCCATCCACAAATCAAGGTTCGATAACCAAAAACTCATTCAAGAAAGAAACCCAAAAACCCTCTGTAGTACTCATGTTATTGGAAGATTCTAGCATGGATAAGGGAGTTTCTAAGATGGATTATGAATCATAAATGAAGAATGAGGATAGATGGACTTACCACAATGAAGAATCACCCCAAATTCTCTTGAAATGCCCTCCTAGAAGCTCATAACCAAATGGAAAAAAAATAAGGCACTTGAGCGTTTTATCATCTCATTAAATACTAGATTGCTGCGTCACCGGCTGCAGCGGTCGCAAGACCGCTACGGCGGTCCCACTGCAACGGTGACATGACTGCTACGGCGGTCAACCCTAAATACACTAAGTCGCTATTGCTGCAGGGCCACTGCTATAGTGGTACTGCTGCCGCGGTTTTGGTGCCCCCATAGCGGTACACCAGACACCAGAAATTTCCAAACTTCCAACGATCTCAACCCGATATCCGACTATCATCCGAGGCCCCCACTCACAAACCATTTATGTAGACATACATAAAAATACACTATGAATGCACTCGTGGCCTCGAAATTCCCAACAAAATTCTCATTGACCAAGTCAACCCCTAATACCCCAAAACCAAATTTCCAACAAGTCCCAAAATATACTCTAATGCATTGGGAAATGGACCCAACATACCCGTAAGTAACAATGACCATCAGGACCTCTCAGAATCGATGAATTTTTAAAAAAGATCTGTTTACCCAAAAGTCAACTTTAGGTCAAACATTTTTCGCTTTAAGGCTTATTTTCACAAAAACCTATCTAATACTCATCCGATGGCTTCAAAAATCATACCACCCATCCCTGTAAGTCAAATATATGCTAACAAAGCTTGATGAAATGTCAACAGGGTCAAAAGTACCGTAACAGCCAAACAGGTCATTACATGCTGGGGGCTTTGTCTTGCTAAACAGTTTAGTGTTCATACTCATGTTACGAGGTTTCATAGACTAGTCTAGAATGTTAAGTCAGATGTTCAATATCATATAGTCATGCTGGCTTCGTACTTATTACGTTTTCAGAAAACTTTCGCATTTATAATTTCAGACAGTATTTTCAGTATTCAGTATTATATCTAAACCCCAGGCTGTATTTCGATTTTCATGTTTTAAGTCTTATTCCATGATAGTACATGTCTTACGTTGATTCAACCAGCCACATGGTGTTAAGCCTGTTGTTCTCGTCGTAAGAAAGTCCATGGATTTCTAGTGGTTTATACCCTTGGTACGGAGATCCGTACTCGAGTTTTTGAGAAATTAAGTATGTTACCTCATGTGTACCAAAGTATAAGTATATGTTCCTTACAATATGATAGAATTAGAGGTTAAACGAATCGAATCGGCGCGAATTGGAACGACTCAGGGAATTGGCAGGAAACCAGTACACTTTGGCGGGTCGTTGACGTGTTGACGAGGCATCGTTCCATGCCGTTGACACACTGCAGCCTCTAAATTTCTTGTGGCAGAATGACAGAGGAAGTCGACGGTCGTTGACACGTCGACGAGCCGTCCACCCTTCTGTCAACCCGCAGTCATTAGGACTGTTTTGTCCCACTTATATCTATATAGCCCTCATGTTTTTATTCCTTATATTTCATTCCCAAACTAGATAAAACCCCCAACATATCTCCTCTCTACATTTCCCATCAAATTAGAGGAGTTTTAGCAAGATCCGAGCCTCGTAAACCCGAGCTAGTGAAGAGAAAGTTATTCCTAGGGTTCCATTGAAGTTGTTAAGATTAGTAGTTAGAGTTGAAGTTTGAATTTTGGAGTTATAGTCCCTTCAAGGTATACATGAGATTCTTAACTTTGTTTTTGAGTTAAATACCTAGAGTCTTAGTATTCTAGGGTGAAGAAAACATGGTTATGAAAGCGGTAAGTTATTTGAGTTAAGCTGAGGCTAGGGGGCTGTTTTGGGATGGAATTGACTATATTATTATATGTAGATATTGGTATTGCTATTGTTGTTGTTGTTGCTGTTGTTGATGTTGGGTTGAATTGAAAATTGAGGGATTGTTACATTTACAAAAGTGATCTTTGTCCGAAGTTCGTTAAGTTCCTTTCGTATTTGAATTGGATAGTAAGTGGTGTAAATGGTCTAATTATGGCCTATGTTATCTTGATTACAAACTTATGAGTTCGAGAAGTAGACGTTGCATGATTAGATACACTTCAAGGTATGTTAAGGCTGTCCCTTTCATTCTTTTGGCATGATCCTTACCACATGAAAAAAAGAAGCAAGCGAACGAGTTCCAAAGAATCTACTCCTAGATGATATAGGATTCATTGCATCATTGACTTCATGTGTTTCATTTTACAGCTTCCAGAGTATCCTTTCAAGAGTCCTCCATGCATTTATATATATGTATAGCTATTTTCTCACACCACGTTGCGCTATAGTCGGCCGGGCAAGCACGTAGATGTGCACACTCTTTGCAGTGGTCAGATTATGAGATTACCCCTGACGCGGGATGATATGATAGATGGATCGGGCTGTACGTTCCTCAGCTCTAACATTTATGGATCGGGCTGTACGTTTCTCAGCACTAACAATATATATATATATATATATATATATATATATATATATATATATATATAAGATTTTTAAAGAGAGCGTGCATATCATACGCCACAGAGGCACTTTCAGATATTGCGATTAGCTTTCATGTTCCAGATATCTTTCATGATTCTTATGTACTTTTTGTTCTTATGCCTTACATACTAGGTACATTATCTGTACTGACTCCTCTATTGATCGGGAGGCTGTGTTCATGCCCGCAGGTTCAGGTAGAAAGACAGACGGTCCAGATCAGTAGGGCTTCCACTCAGTGGTAGTCAGTGCGCTCCACTTGGTTCGGAGCTGCAGTTCACTTTCCTTTAGTATTCTATTTTGACCTGTACATATATGGGTATGGCGGGGCTCTGTCCCGTCCTTTCTACAGCCTTGTATTCTATTAGAGGCCTGTAGACAGTTGTATGTAGTTGAAATGTTATGTAGCCTTGTCGGCTCGTGTTCTTTTGTGTATAGCATATGTAGCGGCCTAGTCGGCTTGTACTGTTCTTTTCAGTATTTATATACACAGGTGGTTGTGAGATCTTGATGCATAGTTCATGGTGTTGTTCTTGTAACAGTCAGTATGGCTCGGTCATAAGTCATATATGGGCCACCCTACTATTCAATGATAGCTAGTTACAATTATAAGGGTGTTTGGTCAATAAAGATCAGACACTAGTCACGACTCATCGGCTTGGGTCGTGACAGAAGTGGTATAAGAGCAGTTCCATCCTAGGATTTTCTATAGATCGTGTATGGTCGACTCTTATTTATAGGTGTGTTATGCACCACACTTATGGATCAGAGGCTACAGGATATTTAGGATGTTGTTATTTTTTCTCTCTTAGATCATGAGATAGAGCTGTGAATTAAGAGTTCACCTTCTAATAATTTGTTCTGATTTCAGCGACGCCTCGAAAGAAAGCTACAACTACCCAGAAGGGCAAGGGAGTGGCTGGTGAGGCTACTAGCCGTACTCAGCGGACTACCAGGGCTCGGGGCGAGTCTCAGAGTGAGACCCCATCTCAGACTTCGCATACCCCGCCTCCAGCACCTGCCTTAGTGCCTCTAGTCCCTCAGCCAGATGCACCAGGTCAGGATATGTGGGATGCTATACGGTTGTTGACTAGATTGGTAGCCGCTCAGGCTCAGCGTCAGAGTGTTGGTGTTGATCAGGCAAACCGAGTTAGTAGTGCGAGGGTTAAGAATTTTCTTGGTTTAGATCCCCCGGAGTTCCCCGTGTTGAGGCAGAATATGGACCCTCAGGACTTTATTGATAGCATGCAAAGGACTCTGAGGTTCATGCATGCTAATGAGGTTGAGTCAGTGGAGTTGGCTTCTTATAGGCTCCGTGATATTGCAGTGCAGTGGTACAAGGTGTGGGAGCTATCTACGAAAGAGAATGCCCCTCCAGCCATTTGGTAAGAGTTTTAAGATGCTTTCATTTGTCATTATTTACCACCAGAGGTTCGGCAGGCCCGAGCAGATAGGTTTTTACATATCCAGCAGGGCAGTATGAGTGTTCAGGAGTACAGTGTATACTTTGATTCATTTGCTAGATATGCCTCAGCTATGGTGGCTGAGATGGAGGATTGAGTTCATCATTTTGTGGCTGCTCTAGGGCCATATTTGATTGATGAGTGTACGACAGCTGCATTACAGCCGGGTATAGATATTTCTCGCATACAGGAATATGCACAGAATCTGGAGGATCGTAAGCATCAGCGGAGGATAGAGCGTGAGAGTGACCGGGGCCATGGAAAGAGGGCTAGATATTTAGATACGGCTGGTGAGTTCAGGTGGAGAAAGAGACAACATTATTCTCGGCGTCCATTCCTTTCAACAGTGAGTGCACCTTCGCGATTTCTAGGTTAGAGATTTGATCGGCCTTTTTATTCCGGAGTGGGTCAAAGTTTTAGAGCTTCGGGTTCTCAGTAAAGACCAGAGTCAGGCCAGGTGAGACTACCTTTCCCACGATGTTCCTAGTGTGGTAGATTACACGCGGGATAGTGTCGCTTGGGATTAGATGCTTGTTACGCTTGTGGCCAGCCAGGTCACGTGATAAAGAAGTGTCCATCGAGGGGTGGTGTGGGTATTGTTCAGCCAACAGGGTCTGTAGCTGGTTCTTCTTTATCTGTACGCCTTTCAGAGCAAGGTTCGTAGATAACAGCAGGACGTGGTGGAGGAAGAAGTGGAGCATCTAGTTCGACCGGTCCTCAGAATCGCATCTATACATTAGCTAGTAGACAGGATCGTGAGTCGTCTCCTGATGTTATTACAGGTATATTATCAGTTGCCTCCTATGATGTATACGCACTGATTGACCCAGGTTCCATTTTATCATATGTTACTCCATTTGTTGCTGGCAAGTTTGGGATAAGGTTTGAATCGATTAATCCTTTTGAGGTGTCTGCGCCAGTTGGTGACCCAGTTATAGCCAGGCGAGTGTATCGAGGTTATTTAATTATAGCTTGTAATCGCCATACCATAGCAGATTTTATTGAGTTAGATATGATTGATTTTGATGTTATTATGGGTATGGATTGGTTGGCTTCTTGTTATGCGAACGTTGATTGTAGAACGAAGGTAGTCTGGTTTCTGTTTACAGAAGAGCCAGTCTTTGAGTGGAAGGGAAATCTTTGCTTCGCCGAGGGATAGGTTTATTTCCTACCTTAAGGCAAGGAAGATGATCAGAAAAGGGTATATTTATCACTTAGTTTGGGTTCAGGATGTGCAAGCACAGTCACCGACCCTTCAGTCTGTCCCTATGGTCAATGAGTTCCCAGAGGTGTTTCCAGATGAGCTTCCAGGCATTCCGCCAGAGTGGGAGATTGATTTTACTAGTGATCTATTGTCAGATACGTAGCCAATATCCATTCCCCCTTACAGAATGGCACCTGCAGAGTTGAAAGAATTGAAGGAGCAGTTGAGGAATTTACTCGATAAGGGATTTTTTAAGCCAAGTACATCACCGTGGGGAGCGCCAATATTATTTGTAAGAAAGAAGAATGGCTCTTTGCGTATGTGTACTGATTATAGACAACAGAATAAAGTGACTATAAAGAATAAGTATCCGCTTCAGAGGATTGATGATTTATTCGATCAGCTCCAGGGTGCCAGATATTTTTCAAAGATAGATTTGAGATCGGGGTATCATCAGTTTAGGGTGAAAGAGGAAGACATTCTGAAGACGACATTCAGGACTAGATATAGGCACTATGAGTTTCGTGTTATGTCATTCGGGCTAACAAATGCTCCTGTTGTATTCATGGACTTGATGAATCGTGTATTCAGACCCTTCCTAGATCTGTTTGTGATCGTGTTTATAGATGATATTACGGTTTTATTCTTCATCGACGGGGAACATGCGGATCATCTTGTCACACCCTTGTCCAGATAGGGTGTGATGGGCACCACGACCTTACCTAGGGCCGAGCGAACCCGACTCTCGTGACATCTATACTCGTAAAATTTGGACCCTTAAATCGTATAATGGACACGTAATAAAGCTTTTTTACAAAACATGCTTTTGATCTTCACGAACTCAAATAAAATCTATAATAATAGAAAGCTGTAACATAATACATAACGATACACGGCTTTTGGAGACCCACTTATACAACCAGACATGCGCTACACAAGACAACGTACGCAAGTCTCTAACACGAATAATGATACCATAACATAATACTCGACTCGGCGGCCTGGGAGAAAATGGAGCTCGCAATCCCGCTGGAACATCTTCTATAATATCTTGTACTCATCTAGGTGTACCTGCGCGGCATGAAACGCAGCCCCCGAAGAAAGGGGTC
Organism: Lycium ferocissimum; assembly: GCF_029784015.1. Taxonomy (NCBI): domain Eukaryota; kingdom Viridiplantae; phylum Streptophyta; class Magnoliopsida; order Solanales; family Solanaceae; genus Lycium; species Lycium ferocissimum. The sequence continues at coordinate 10,195 of NW_026719997.1, forward strand.
GTCACGAATATGTGCGAGTATGTAAAGCATAAAATAGTAACGGGATCATACCGAAATAAGGAGTAAAGAAAATTATAAAACTTGCCTTTAAAACATAAATCATGCATGTCGATATTATAAAATCATCATTTGTACATATATTTTGCCCGGCCCTCTAAGGGCATAATTAATTAGAATCATCATATGCATGTACATGTAACGTGCCCCCACCCTAGTGAGGGACGCGGTAAAAGGGAATCATCATATGCCATCACATCCCACCTCCCCCGTATCATAAATATCATCTATATATATATATATATATATATATATATATAACGTGCCCGGCCCTGTAGTGAGGGACGCGGTGAATAATGCAATGGAGTTGCACGAATACATGCACGGTCCGGGACGCGATGAAAGACATATTGAGGTGGCACGAGCGAGAGTAGTGAGAAACCATATGCCACGTAAATCATTTTCGAGACTCGATGAAGTAATCTAAATGGATCGTCTTTTAAAATCG
>NW_026719998.1:0-10500 GCF_029784015.1 Lycium ferocissimum
GATTTACCTTCCAAAGTATCTCGGTTTTTATTCCTCCGTAGTCGGTCCGATGTATATGGTTTCTCATTTTCCTGTGGATGTCCCAATGCTTCCTTCATCGGCCCCCCGGGCTGTGCTCGGGTTTCTGAAACCTCATCGATTGTTCACCGGCCCCCGTTTCTCGGGCCGGGCTCGCCGGAACCATGGTCTCGAATGCCCTTGCCCCGAATGTGATATTAAGATGGGGGCCCGGGATGGCATTTGTTTCCGACGTCATTCCCACCGCGTCCCGTACCAAAGGGCCCTTTTCAAAAAGGCCCCTATAAAAGGGGCCGGATCCCCAAAAGATGAAATTTTGGGGATCCGATATCCAAAGGGGTCCGTCCGATAATTTTTGGGACCCCGCAGAAAATTTTTCCCCTTTGGGTTGGGGCCCGTATGCCCCATGGCCCCCGGACCCGCCCCCCGGCCCCCCGGGGGGGTCCGATTCGGCCCCCGACCCGTCCGTCCATTTAATTTTCGGCTCCGTCTCCGAGAGTCCGTCCGTACGCTCTCCGGTAAGTCTCGATTCTCATGATAAGCTTCTCGTAAATTCCCGTAAGTTTGACCTTGCCACGAATCCGATTCTCGTCCGCTCTATTTCTGTATTTCCGTCTGATACGATTTTACATATCTGATTCTCGTTATTATAATTATGTATGTTATGTTCTGCTTTACATACTCGGTACATCTTCGCATCGAAACCCCTCTTGCTTCTCGGGGCCGTGTTACATGCCCACAGTACGGACGCACGAGCGTGATCCGCCCCGTGATAGGACTTCGGTCCGTCGTTGAGGAGCTCCTTGATCGGAGTCGATATTTTTGGTATATATTTTTTCCGTTGTTCATATGCTCGTATATATATATGACTATTTGGGTATGGCGGGGCCCGTCCCGTCTTCGATTCGTTCGTATGTTAGAGGTACGCAGACACATATCGTGAGGTGTGGGTTGTCACTGGTTTGGTACGTATGTGTGAGTTTGCGATTTTGTCCGTTATGATAGCCTCAACGGCTTCGTACGTATTAAGTATGTATATGTATATGTATACGTATGTTTGAGCGATACGCCTTAGGTTTGTATGGATTTATGTATGTCGGATCTGTTAGGCAGGTACGTATGGGTGTCCAAGTAGGACACCAGTCACGGCCCACGGGGTTGGGTCGTGACAAAAGCCTTGGTAAACTCGCCCCCCATACTACCGGAGGGGCACCTGCCCTCACCGGACAAAGATCCACGACTCATACCGCTAGTGCACACATCGTGCAACCGGTATGACGCCATCTCAACCGACTGCAGATCGTAAGCACTAATCGGTCGCGAGGTCCGCTCGCATCCGTCGGATAAACTCATAAGGGGCCCTGCGGGCTTGGACCCGAAAAACTGCGGTGGGCCACGAGAGTCAGAAAATCACGGGCCCTCGAACTGTCGCGCCTGTCCGCACGATCATCATGTCTGTGGGCCTGCCCTGCTACCAATCGTGTCAATAACTGAACTGCCTCTCGCAGGGTCCCATCATCCGCCCCTGGCTGGGGAACTGGAGGTACAGGTACTGGTGCCGCGGGAGCTGGCGGTGGAGCCGCCCCGGTCTTTGCCTCGTGGCTGCTCCCAACCCCTCCGATACGGCGGCACAGCGAGAACTAGCCGTCGGAGGCACACATCCGGCTCTATCCGAGCACGAGCCTAGTAGTCATCCGGGCTCGGCTAGTCTCACCGCTGTAGACTTGCCCTTCGGGCACCGTGGCCTTCCTCTGAGGCATCGGCGAAAACGAATATTGCGTCGTAAAGAGTCATCCCGATAACACGGCTACGTGCACGATCTAAGATCAGAAGAAAAGACAACATCCTAAATGTCTTGTAGCCTCCTGTTTATAGATGTGGTGCACAACACACCGATAAACAAGACTCTACTAGACACAGTCTGTGGACACTCCGAGGACAAACCGCTCTGATACCACTTCTGTCACGACCCAACCCCGTAGGCCGTGACTAGTGCCCGATCTGGGCACCCAAACGCACCCTCAGATTATATCAAACACATCCAGGTATATAACAGAAGCCGACAAGGCTGTGTTTCAAATATATACAGATTTCCAGAAAAATTTCGGCAGAGTTTCCTTTGTTTTACGAACTATCCAAAATAACCCTGCACGCAGAAAATACCAACAAAGGCCACACAGGGCCAACAGAGCAACATATATACATATGCGGGCCGACAAGGCTGCCGCGGCGAATGGAATCGCCCAAACACAACATATACAAACACAAATGTACGGAAGTAGGCACAACCCACAAACATGTCCACGGACCTCAAATGCATGACAGAATCGGATGACGGGACGGGGCCCCGCCGTGCCACGAACGAATATATACAAATGCACGAACAAATATATACCAAAAATATAAGCTCCGGAATGAGAGGAGCACTCCAAATAGCAGAAGAGGGTGTCCTAAACGGGTGGATCACCAAACTGTGCGTATTACTGCATAGCATAAAATTCAGCCCCCGAAGAAAGGGGGTCAGTACGAAATATGTACTGAGTATGCAAAGCAGAAAATGTAGTATACAAATCTGAGTCACAATCAAAATAGAGGTACAGAAAGTAAATGCATTTCCAAAATTTCAAAACGTTACTTCAAAATATAAATCATGCATAGGGCACAGGAAATATGGTCTCCCGCCTGTCGATGGCGCCATAACACAAGATAACACCGAAAGTTTCAAATCTGCGAATCTCCGTCACATATCATACACAGCATATCGCCATACACAGCATCACACCAAATATAAGTGGAACCCGGCCCTCGAGCGAGGAACTCGGTGAACCATGAACACAATATAATACCGGAGTACATCATAATGCGCACGACAACAGAACCGGCCCGGGAACCGGCGAACGATATCATAGTAGGCACGAGCGGAGTAGTGAGTAATCATATGCATAAAATCATTATCATAAATCCAAAAGATAAGTAAAATAGTCATATTCGAAATCGGAATAATAATTATTACTTTTTGTTTCAAAAGTTATCGAATTCACATAAAAGAGAGTCGCGGGACCCACGGACGAGTATAGACCCGAACTTAGCCCGCCTATGAAAAACGTACTCATCCTATGTCATACAACCTCTTACAAAAATCTCAAAGCAATCCGAGCTTTTCTGAAAGTTATGAGCGTTTGAAATTTGGAATCGCTAAAGAATAAACTTTAAAACAAAAATCAGCTTTCATGTACTCTTTACAACTTATGAATTCCAAGAACATAAGGATCAATGTTTTGTAATGTCAACATAAGAATGCCAAGGAACAAGTGCGATTCATAAACATGCTCGGATTGCGAGAATAGAGTTTCCTCGAGGCTCGTATCATAGCCTACTTTAACTAAGGCATGCCAAAAAGAAAGGTTACTTTACATACCTCAAACGCTCTCCAAAATGATCCAAACTCAAGCTAAATCCAACCTATGATTCGGGCTGCCCACGATCTATAAACAAGCCATAAAATGCCAAACATTAGCTAAAGACTTTTGGGCATTAAATTCCAATTTCGCCCCTAATTCTACGAGAAATTTGGGCAGCATTTTTAAATAGGCTACCCCGAGAATTTAACTCGGCCAAATCAATCAACAACAACATCAATAACCAACCTAGCAACATCAACAACCAATCCAAAAGGCAAAACAACAATAATAGCTCTCTTTTCCATCATTCAACAACTTTCATAAATTCAATTCGACGACTTACCTTCAAGCCAAAATCGACGCTTATACATTCACATACTAACCCGAACCCATACCAACAATATTTAAGGACATTCTAAGCAATTCATACAACATTTCCAACAATCCAAAATTTTCTCCAATTCAAATTAAAAACAACCCCTAACCCGAGAATCCCCACTTTTCACATTCCTCATTCTCAAATCATGATTTGTATCCACAATTCACATTCTAACAATGCTATTATCATCAATATACAAATTACATTAAATGTACAAAAATCTCCAAATTAGTCCGCAACAATCACAATATCAATTTGAGCCATTAAACATTCATTTCCAACATAGAATTCATAACGACGACGACTAAAACATTAAGCGATATTAATTCAATTCTTGGCACATAAGGTGACCCATTTTCGGCTAGCACACCAACATACACACATGGGTGATTCTCAATCGTTCCTTCACCTTAAAATGATCATAATATACTAACTAGACATTAATTCATCACTTTAATATAACACAACACACACACCCATCACACGCCCATCCCTCATACATATGGCCTCAACTTCAACATACTTTATTTCATGATTTTCATCCATATTAACATACTACAATATGCATACAACCTTTATAACATACAAAGCATAAATGATTCTTACCTTTCTCCTTCAATTTCCCAATAGCCTAGGGTTTCCAAAGATGAAAAATAATGGGTTGATCGCTCCAACGACACCTCCACGCTACTTAGGGACCTCAATATAGTGGGTTTGCATCATCAAAATAATTTTAGAAGGACAAGAATGAAAGTTGATTTTCCTTGTTCCTAGCCGAGAACAAGCTTGTTGTTTTCTTCAACTTCCTTGTTTTTTCTAAGTGTGGATGAAATGAAAATAAAGACTAGTTGTCATCTTTTATCACTTAAATGAAGTGTACAATTCCCTTGGCCCACATTAATGTGTTGTTCCAATTAAAATTGAACACAATTTGTGTGGGCCAACACCCACTATACACGGCCAACCATGGAATTTGTGGATGATTTTCAACTTCCAATTTTATCACTTTTGATCCCAAATTTTCCTAATTGTTCCATACCAACAAATTCATGCACAACTTATATCTCAAAATAAAATCGAAGGTCAACAATCCCGACTTTGTATCCCGAAATAGTTTTGACCTTAACTTATCATAATTAGTCCGGATTGTTCCAATGTACAAAAATATGGGTTCTAACACTTATGATCTGTATAGATATCGACATGCATGCCATACAAATAATGTCTCCACATTTTCAAGGCATGAATAACTACAGCCAATTCGAGATCATGAGTTGGGTAATTCTTTTCATGTTTTCGCAGCTGTCTCGAAGCATAAGCGATGACCTTTCCATGCTGCATTAATACACATCCCAACCCAACACCGGAAGCGTCACAATACACAACATAGCCATCCGGCCCTTTTGGAAGTGTTAAAGCGGAGCGAGGTTAACTTTGTCCTTCAACTCTTGGAAGCTACGCTCACAAGCGTCATTCCACTAAAATTTGGCTGACTTCTGGGTTAACTTCGTCAATGGGGCTAAAATAGATGAAAAGCCCTCTACGAATCTTCTATAATAACCGCCAAACCCGTAAAAACTACGAACTAGGTAGGCGTCGTAGGCCTTGGCCAAGTCTTCACATGACCTCTATTTTCTGAGTATCAACTCTAATGCCATGATCTGAAATAACATGACCCAAGAATGTCACAGAATTTAGCCAAAACTCGCACTTCGAAAATTTTGCATACAACTCCCGAGTACGGAGAATTCCAAGGACAATACGTAGATGACCGCGTGTTCGATAGCCGTGCGAGAATACACTAAAATATCATCAATGAATACTATCACGAACAGGTCCAAGAGAGGTCTGAATACATTATTCATTAAGTTCATAAACACTGCCGGCGCATTTGTCAACCCAAACGACATCACTCGGAATTCATAATGGCCATATCTTGTTCTAAAAGCTATCTTAGGAATATCTTCTTCTCTAACTCTCACTTGATGATAGCCCGACCTCAAATCTATTTTGGAAAACCATTTGGCACCTTGTAGTTGATCAAATAAATCATCAATTCTTGGAAGAGGATACCTGTTCTTTATCGTCACCTTGTTCAGCTGTCTATAATCAATACACATTCGTACGGAGCCATCTTTCTTTTTCACAAATAAAACTGGCGCTCCCCACGGTGATGAACTGGGTCTAATGAACCCCTTTTCAAGCAAATCTTTCAACTGGGCCTTCAATTCCTTCAATTCTGCCGGAGCCATTCAATAAGGAGGAATAGAGATAGGCTTGGTATCTGGCAACACATCAATGGCGAAGTCAATCTCCCTTTCTGGAGGAAGGCCTGGAAGTTCATCTGGAAATACATCCGGAAATTCATTTACTACCGGAACGGATTGGAAAGTTGGCGATGTTGCCTCGGTGTCCTGAACTCGGACTAGATGATAAATATAGCCCTTGGCGATCATCTTTCTTGCTTTAAGGCAGGAAATAAACCTACCTCTCGGAGTTGTCGTATTACCCTTCCATTCAAGCACGGGCTCTCCCGGAAATTGAAATCGAACTAATTTCATTCGGCAATCAACATTAGCATAGCATGAGGCCGACCAATCCATACCCATAATAACATCAAAGTCTAGCATTTCTAGCTCAACTAAATCGGCTTTGGTTTGGCGATCACATATCACAATTATACAATCTTTATACACTTGTTTAGCTATCACGGGATCACCAACCGGAGTAGACACCTCAAAGGCTTAATTGGCTCGGGTTTCACCCCAATACGATTAGTAACAAAGGGAGTAATATATGATAACGTGGAACCCGGATCTATCAATGTATACACATCATAAGAAAACACAGTCAATGTACCTGTAACCATATCTGGGGACGACTCAAGATCCTGTCGTCCGGCTAGAGCATATAAGCGGTGCGGTGTAGCACCACAGTAGATGCTCCCCCTCGGCCTCTACCTCGGCTCGCCGGAATGCCGGGGAACCTACCGGGACGTACTAATGAAGAACCGATTTCGTCGAACTTTGACAAGGCTGAACCCCACCTCTACCATATCTCACCGGACAGTCTCGCATCAAGTGTCCTGTCTACCCACAAATATAACATGCATCTGTGCCCTGGCGACATGGCTGTCACACCCTAATCTTGATCAGGGTGTGATGGGCACCCGGCCCCACATACGGAGCCGAGCGAACCCTCAGACTCCAATTTCATACATATTCCTTTCAAATTTCCAGATCAAATCACATGAAGCGTACAGAAAGACTTTCAAAGGAACTGATAACAGACATCGTCTTAGGCGGCCATGCGTATCAAACATAACAAACATATCAGATCAAATCCGTAGGCGGGCGGAATGTACATCGCTCGAACATACATACATGTACAAACATATAGGCCATTCGGGCCACCATAGCAAACGGGGCCGCTCAAGACACGGATCTCGGACCCACGACTGCGTACTCCGCAAAGTCTCTAACACAAATCGAAATCACAACTCGGGTATGCTCGACTCGGCGACACTCCGGATGGGAAATGGAGCTCGCCAATCTCGCCGAAACTCCTCCTAGCAAAGTCTTCGATCGTCGGGTGTACGCGTGGCATGAAACGCCCCCCCGAAGAAAGGGGGTCAAGACGAATATGTGCGAGTATGAAAGGCGAAGAAATACGAATGTGTAATCATGATCGAGAATCAAATGTACGTAAGTATAGCGAGACGAAATCATAACCGGATCCGGATGTGCAGACGATATGTACGATATGCGAGGTAACGTAAACAAATACGAAGTGACAGATCAAACCTGCGCAGAATGCAAATGTACGGAATGCAAATAAAAAAAAATCATGCATGGGCTCAGGAACGTGGTCACCCCCTGACGCTGGTGCCACAACACATCATACTCCAGAAGATTTCAAATCTCCGTACAAACTCCGAACACATCGTAACATCATACACATCATATCATCGAATATATCAGCCATATCACATCATAACACCATAGACGGCAATGCCCTATGGCGAGGTCTCGGAAACCGTAACACATCATGCTATCGAATATGTCATAATGCGCACGAAATAAACCGGCCTGGGACTCGACGAAAGAAATCGTAACATATGCACGAACAGAGTAGTGAGAAACTAAATGCACATAAACCAAGACCCGATGAAATAATCAGACGTTCATAATGGATTATTCATAACAGAATACTTATATCAGAATCTTCTTATCGGAATATTTATATCAGCATACTTATATCGAAACACTTATGTCGGAATATTTATATCAAGGTTAGGAATACTCATACTTATATCAGAATACTCAAATCAGAATACCTATTCCAAATTTGTTGTATCAGAATTTCTCATGTCAGAACGCTTATGTCAAATATTTACATCAGAATATCTATATCCGGATGCTTAGACCAAAATGTTTATATCAGGATACGTATACCAGAATGCTTAAATCAGAATTATTAGATACTTAAATTAGGGGGGGGGGGAACATACGACTCCTAAACAAATTCGGAATCACAGAATAGAATAACCCGAATATACATATCAATATCACACCTTACTTGGCTCTAAGACATGCCAAAAGAAAGAAAGGGTAAGCCTTACATACCTGTGCCGCGACCAACTAGTTATGCTTATTTGTCCAAACTTGTCAATCTACATACCAAAGAATTCACACAATCATTTAATCCATTGTTATTCACTTGTCTCAACTTTTCAAATAAATTCACTTATATCCTCACGAAATTTCGGTAAAGATCTCCCCGAAAAATACACCGTCCCGAGAATATGGCTCGGCCCAAACCAACATCAACAAACCCGAGAATTCAACTCGGCCAATCCAACAACAATACTAGCAGTTATTCAAGCAACACTTCTATATTCAATTCAATTCAATTCAATTCACATAATCTTCTAACAACTCAATTAACATATTACTTTACCGAAACCTTCCAATTCACAACAACTATACATTTCATCATCATTCATGTATACTAACTTCAACAACAACCTTCCATCTTCATCACATAATTCATAACGACGACAACTAGAATATCCAATAATGTCAATTTACATTAACAACATTATCCATGCAATGTAAGAATTCAAGTCAATATCACACTAACTCCTTCCATGATCCACGAACAATCACAACTTCATTTCTAACTACTAAATTCACTTAACATCATGGAATCCATAACACAACAATTAAAATACTTAGGAAAATTAATTCATCATTTCTCCACAATGCAACTATACTCGGCCAACACAACTACATGCATATTTTCATAAATTTTTATGCATTTTCATTCATTTCCATACACTTCAACAACAACTAACATACTACACATATTTAATTCATCCTTCCTACACAACACATCACACACACACACACGGCCACGACTACACATTCTCGGCTACAACAAAATTTCCATATTCCCATGAATTTCATTCATTTCTCCATACGACAACATAAAAGACTACTCATAACACATAAAAAGGGGATTAGATCCTTACCTTTTTCCTTAATTCCCCACTTGGCTAAGGTTGTGAGTTTGCCACAAAGAGTGATTTTCTTCTTCCAACAATTATACCATGTTGAAGAGGACTCCAAATTAGTGGAATTACATGAAGAAACAAATTTTTGGAACAAGATTTCCATGACTTGATTTTCCATGGAAGTGGCCGAATAGGCCCTTTGTTCTTGCTCTCACTCTTTTTTTTTTTTTTTTCCAATTTCTTGAATGATGATTTCTCTAGATTTTCCCTTCACTCCCTCATATATATAATTTCCACAATCATGTGAGAGGCACATGCCTCTCTAGAATTTTCCTAGAAAAAGGATGACTTATTTTGTCATCTTATTTTCCCTTTTTCTTCTTTTTGTCACATGGCCAATATGGCCTCCTTGGAACCTTCAAGAACTCCTTTTGTGAAATTTCCGTTTTGCCCCTCGACTTTTCTTAATATTACCATTTTACCCCTAGCCTTCCACATTATTTCCACGGCCCATTTTGCGAATTTCTCTTTTTTCCCTAAACCTTTCACAATATTTCCATACTAATAATAGTTATAAATAATATTTATAACAACTCGCCCATTAAAATAATTTCTGAAAATGGTCTCGCCCTTAACTTTCCACGACGACCTTGGAATTTCCAAACGTACAATATACGGGCTATAACAATGGCCCTGAGTGCAATTTTCTGCACTGACTGCATCGGGGAACTGGTGGTCTCCCCTGACTGTAATCTCCCCCAAACTGAGAACCTGGGGCCCTCGAACTGTTATGCCTCGCATTTTGTGCGTATTCGGAAAAATCGGAAATAATTCGGAATGGTAGGAGTTAAGGTTCCAATTGGATTCTACTTAGTGGGCATGTGATGTTTTAGAGACTATTGACGTGGAAATATTGGAAAAGACTAAGGGCAAAATTGAAAATTCGAAAAGTGGTTTCATGAATTACCAAAATGTGGGCTAAGGATTTTGGGCTTGGAAAATTTTAAAAAAAAATAGGAGGCCAAGCCCAACCCAAGGAGGGTGGCCGGCCATGGCTTGGAAAAAATTTAAATCCAAGCCATGTGACATGGTCATGTGCCAAGTAATATTAAAAAGGGGCAAAGGTTCATTAATTTTTCTAGAAATTTCAAGACAAGAGGAAGAAGGAGAAAACAAGAAAAAAACCA
>NW_026719999.1:0-10129 GCF_029784015.1 Lycium ferocissimum
AATGGCGCCATCGCACTAAACGGCAACACATCGTACGCAATTTCGCCCGAGGGCAAGAACTTGTAACGACTCGTTTGGTCGTTATAGTTCTTTTGGCATTTTCGCCGACTCTCGAGCATTGATTACCGCTCTTTTGACCCGGGAGGACCGTTGACATGCTTCCCGAGATGTCTAGATTGAATTCGGGCAACTTTGGTGAAAATATAGGCTTAAAGGTGAAAGTGGTTGACTCGAAGTTGACTTTTGGGCAAACAAAACTTTTTCAAAATTTCATCAATTTCGAGAGGTTCGGATAGTCATTTAGAACTTATGTGTGTGTTTGATTCGGTTCCCAATGCATTCGGATGCATTACGGGACATTGGATGGGAAATGGGAATTAAGGCATCGGTGGTTGACTCGGTAAGCCAGACTCCGTTGCGAATTTTGAAGTCACAGGCGCGTTCGTAACGTGTTTTTATGTTGGACTAGGTATCTGGTATGTGAGCAGATGGCCTCGAGAGTTAGTCAAAAAATCATATCAAAATGAAAAACTTAGGCCAAGTTCCCAGTGTCTGGTGCCCGCTTTGGTGGCACCAGCCCTGTCGCTGAAGCGGTACTAGCCATTTTCAGCGGTCAGGTGGCCTCTGGGGCGGCACCGCTGGGGCGGTCCAGTTACCGCTACAGCGGTGACGGGCAGTGACTGTGCATTTAATGAGTCTTAAATGAGTCTTAGACCCTCATTATTTCATATCTCGATATTGGAGCTTGGGGAGGCTGTTCTTGGAGACAAACTGAAGGAAATCTTGAAGGTAAAACCTTGTCTAATCCTTTACTTCTCTTTAATCACAATCATCTTAGACTTCCCCCTTTCCTTTCCAATCCTTTAGAAATGGAATTTGAAAGAGCGTTTTGGGAGATTTTTCTCTAAGAGTATGCTTGATAAATTGATGATGTTAATGTTAAAATACGATGAATCTAAGCTTAATAATCATATATCTTTCACTTTTAAGGTTGAATTTCGGAATTGGAGAATTAGAGTTCATACCCAATTTGGGGGTTTTTTACTAGAAATCAGATTAGGGGATAATTCTTGAGCTAAATCAACAATTAATGATGGGGTTATGATTACCTAGGATTCAATTTGGTATTTTACCCGTGAATTTTTCGTTTCGCCCTTATGGGCCCATTTCCCCAATTTCTAGGGTTAAAATGGACCTAATTGATATCATAACAGTATTAATATCATTATTCATGATTATTAATTTAGAATTCGACTGTGCTTAGACTATTTTGGTTCTGAGATTTAGAGAAAGGGCAAGGCGATAGAGTGACTTGTTGGTGTTGCAGTTCGGCAGTCCAAGTAGGTTATGGTTTACCTTTGGTAAGACTTAATATAGTGAATCACATATTTATATTATGACGTCGAAGACAGCATGTGAACCTTCGAGTGTGAATTTGGGATGGACATGTCCTTAGGCTGGGCCCTCATGTGTGTTGGGACTAGCCACCCCATTATATGTGTTTGATTGTTTAATTGTGTTGACTTGATGCCATGTGTAGTTGGTAGATAGCGAATGTCGCTTGTTGTCCTGATTTGGATAGGATTGAGATACCCATTGTTGTTATTTGTACTATGATACATTATTGGCGTACCCATTATTGGTACTTGAGTTATTGATATATGTTGGCATACCCACTGTTGGTATTGTGATGTAATACATTGTTAGCGTACCTCGTTGCGGTACTTGTGATATTGAGCTTGCTTGTTGATGATTTACATATGTATTGCATGCACTCTCTCATATTATCATGCATGGCCGATATCCGGTGATGATCCGGTTTCGTTGATTGAGCGAAACTGATATTTGATAAAATCTTTTACTTAAGCGGTTGTGAAAAGGTCGATGTTTGAAGATCCATTTCGGAATCGTTGTTTATATGAAACTGATATTTGACAACTTTTTTGAGTGATTGTGAGGAGGCCGATATCCCATGGTTATATTCAGGCATCGTTTTTGCATGGCCGATTCCGATGTTATTCCGGATCGATTGTAATGCATAGGCTCTGCGAGTCCCCCAGAGTTGTGCCAGTGAGACTCCCCCTGTGAGCAATTAGCCAGGGTCCCATCTGTTTATTTGGCAAAGATCCGGGACGGGTGGCACTCAGACTTCGCGAGTCACACTGGGTTGTGCTGCTGAGACGTCGATATTTCCGTCCAAAGTACATGTGTACATCTCATTGGCATAGCATGGCATGGCATCACATTCATACCATTATTGCATTGCATTATGACTTGAGTGAGATGTCGTGATGACTGTATTGTGACGATTGTGTTGTTGATTCTATTATGTTGATTCTTAACGGATTAGAAATACTCAGACTTATTATATTGGAGTTAGATACTTACATAGGTGTTGATGGATACTCGGTTATGATTATATTGTCCCATGCGTGATCGGTTTACTTATTTATCTGCGTTATTTTCTGAATTGTGTTAATTATGCTTAGTCGGCCTATGATGCCTACTAGTACTGTTATTTGTACTAACCTGCACTTGCTGCATTCTTTTATGAATGCAGAGTATCAGGCCGGATCTACTTCTCTGAATTGTGGCTGATCGACTCCTCAGCTTCTACTTGAGTTTTTCAAGGTGAGCATGGCGTCCGCTGACCTCGAAGACTCTTCTATTATTTATGTCTTAATTTTCCTTCAAGACATGATTTAAGACATTTTATGTATTATTATTCAGACCAGAGTCATTTGTATTTAGATGCTCTTGTATGACCAGACCAGATATTGGGGTGGAATCAGTTACTTCTGCACTTATCTATATTATATTGTGAGACTTACGTCATTTTACTTCTTCTGCTATTATATTTATTGATTGTGAATGTTGAGTTAAGGGTTCGCCTATTGAGGTGAGAATGGTAGGTGCCCGCATGACCTAGGTTAAAATGGGTCGTGACAAGTTAGTATCAGAGCCCTAAGTTACCCGGTCTTTAATACAAGAGCGTGTCTAGTAGAGTTTCTTGGATTGGTACGATGAGCTCCGCACTTATCTACGGGAGGCTATGGGACATTTAGGAAATCTCATCTTCTTTCTTTCCATCATGCTACTTTATTCAAATTGGTATCTGGAAAGACTAAATTGGTATCTAACCCTTATCTCTTCTCTCACAGATGGTGTAGACTCGAGCTACTACGGCTCGAGGCCAGGTGCTGAGCCCGTAGCTACGGCTGGCACTCGAAGGCGCGCTACAGTCAGAGAACGCGGCAGAGGGAGAGGCCGCGGGGCTACCCCAGCTAGGGGTAGAACTCTGATGGTGGGCCAACTACGATAGAGGTCTCCATCTCCCGAGACCGAGTACCAGCTGGGTAGAGACCAGACTGTAGAGGATGGCATGACCCCAGCACAGACACAGCCTGAGGTTACTTCTGACCAGGTCGTGCATGACATTATGGCGAGGATCCTACTCCATCTTGATGCCCAGCAGGCGGCTGCCGGTATTACTACTCCCGGCGGGGGTTCATAGACTAGGGTTGGGGCACAGACCCCTGAGCAGGGACCCACGCGGGTAGCGCATCTCGCCACAGTTATGGCTCCCCGCATTGATACTATACCCGCCCCTAGTAAGGATATTAGGCCTATGGATGGCGCTGTTATGACTGCCGCTGATCAGGACCTGGTGGGGAGGTTCAGAAAGTTAGAGCCGCTAAGGTTCTCTGGTACTTCGTCTGAGGATGCCTATGAGTTTATTCTTGATATGCATGAGTTGCTGCACTGTATGGGGATAGTGGAGACCCACGGCGTTGATTATGTGTCCTACCAGTTTCGCAGGAACACGAAGACATGGTAGAGGTATTTCGTGTCGTACAGACCTGAGGTTCTCCTCCGTCGACTTGGACTCAGTTTTACCGGGCCTTTCTTGAGAAGTATATGCCCCGGTCATTGAGAGAGCCTCGTAGGGAGAAGTTTCTACACCTTGAGCAGAGGGGTATGTCCTTAGAGTCTTATATGACCCGTTTCCTCTATTTGGCTCGATACTCAACTCCGTTGATTCCTACCGAGGCTGATAGGATCAGGCGCTTTGTTGGAGGACCAGTGGGCTCTCTACAGATTCCTTGCCTTCAGATGGAGTCTATGGGGGCTTACTTCCAGTCCATTATTGAGCATGCTTCGATGGTTGAAGGCGCCAAGGCCCGTGCTTTTAGTGGTGGTGACAAGAGGCCACGTCGGTGGCGGCTTTCTGGGATTACCCCGGGTACACAAGGGCGCGGGTCGGTTTTGAGGCCACCTCGGCCTATTGGGTCGTGGTCAATGCATTCAACATTACCAGCTTCCTCTAGTGAGCCACCCAGACAGAGAGCTCGTTCTCTAGACCAGTGGATAGGACTGTTTCATCCGGGTCTTCAGTTTTCGTGTTTCAGCACTCGACACCTCTTACCTTTTTCATTTGTGGGGAGGTTGGGCATATTGCCAAGCGATGTCCCCGACCTGGGCGAGATTATCATCCGCCAAGGACTTTTGTATTATCTAGTGGTCGAAGAGGGGCTTCTCAGAGAAGCGGTGCTCAGTCAAGCCGCGGTACTTTCCATGGTTCTAGAGGTGGGTCCCAGTCAGCTAGAGGTGGTACTCAGAGTTTGAAAGGGGGATCCCAGACTGTGCGTGGTGGAGCCCATTGTTACTCATTTTCTGGTAGGCCCGAGGCGGAGGCCTCAGATGCTGTGATCTCAGGTACCATTTTTGTTCGTCATAGAGCAGCATCTGTGTTATTTGATCTTCGATCCACTTATTCATATGTATCTGCATTTCATGCCGTTGGTTGGGATTTACCCTGTGATAGCATAGATATACCTGTTCATGTGTCTACTCCGGTCGGAGATTCTGTGGTTATTGATCGAGTCTACCGGTCTTGTTTAGTTACTTTTATGGGGTATGACACCTGGGTAGATTTGATGGTTCTGGATATGGTGGACTTTGATTTCGATTATAATGTCGGAGATCGCATGTGAACCTTCGGGTGTGAAGTTGGGATAGACATTACCTTATGTTGGGCCCTGATGTGTGTTGGGACTAGCCACCCCGTTATATGTGTTTGATTGCGTAATTATGTTGTCTTGATGACATGTGTAGTTGGTATATAGTGAATATCGCTTGTTGTCTTGATTTGGATATGATTGACATACTCGTTGTTAGTATTTGTGCTATGATACATTATTAGCGTAACCATTATTGGTACTTGAGTTATTGATATATGTTGGCATACCCACTGTTGGTATTGTGATGTAATACATTGTTGGCACACCCCGCTGCGGTACTTGTGATATTGAGCTTGCTTATTGATGATTTACATATGCATTGCACGCATTCTCTCATATTATCATGCATCGCCGATATCCGGTGATGATCCAGTATCGTTGATTGAGCGAAACTGATATTTGATAAACTCTTTTACTTGAGCGATTGTGAAAAGGCCGATGTCCGAAGATCCATTTCGGAATCGTTGTTTATATGAACCTGATACTGAAAAACTCTTTTACTTGAGTGATTATCAGGAGGCCAATGTCCGAGGTTCAATTCCGAAATCGTTGATTTATGAAACTGATATTTGACAACTCTTTTGAGCGATTGTGAGGAGGCCGATGTCCGATGGTTATATTCGGGCATCGTTGTTGCATGGCCGATTTCGATGTTATTCCGGATCGATTGTAGTGTATGGGCTCCGCGAGTCCCCCAAAGTGATGCCTGTGAGCAATTAGCCAAGGTCCCGTCTGTCTGTTTGGCAAAGATCCGAGACGGGTGGCACTCAGACTTCGCGAGTCACACTGGGTTGTGCTGCCGAGACATCGATATTTTCGTCCGGAGTACATGTGTACATCTCATTTGCATAGCATGGCATGGCATCACATTCATACTATTATTGCATTGCATTGCATTATGACTTGAGTGAGATGTCGTGATGACTGTATTGTGACGATTGTGTTGTTGATTCTATTGTGTTGATTGTTAAAGGATTAGAAATACTCAAACTTATTATATTGGAGTTAGATACTTACATAGGTGTTGTTGGATACTCGGTTACGATTATATTATCCCATGCGTGATCAGTTTACTTATTTATCTGCGTTATTTTCTGAATTGTATTAACTATGCTTAGTCGGCCTATGATGCCTACCAGTATTGTTGTTTGTACTAACCTGCACTTGCTGTATTCTTTTATGAATGCAGAGTATCAGGCCGGATCTACTTCTCTGACTCGTGGTTGATCGACTCCTCAGCTTCTACTTGAGTTTTTCAGGGTGACCATGGCGTCCGCTGACCTCGAAGACTCTTCTATTATTTATGTATTACTTTTCCTTCAAGACATGATTTGAGACATTTTATGTATTATTATTTAGACCAGAGTCATTCATATTTTGATGCTCTTGTATGACCAGACCAGATACTGGGGTGGATTCAGTTACTTCTGCACTTATCTATATTATATTGTGAGACTTACGTCATTTTACTTCTTCCGCTATTATATTTGTTGATTGTGAACGTTGAGTTTAGGGTTCGCCTACCGAGATGGGAATGGTAGGTGCCCACATGACCTAGGCTAAAATGGGTCATGACAGATTTGGTCCCATGACCACCAAAATCAATGACACGTGCTCTCAATATATACTCGAGCACCTGGATAGTCCTCTCGGACTGACCATCAGTCTGGGGATGAAAAGCTATACTGAGGTCCTACTGAGTACCCAACTCTACTTGAAAAGCCCTCCAGAAATTGAAAGTAAACTGAGGACCTCGATCTGAAACAATAGAAATATAGACCTCATGCAATCGCATAATATCATGAATGTAAATCCTGGCTAACTTCTCTGCAGTGTAAGTGACCTAAACTGGAATGAAAATGAGCGGACTTAGTCAATCGAAACCCAAATTGAATCAAACTTGCCCAGGGTCTTCGGAAGACCCACAACAAAATCCATGGCAATTCTTTCACACTTCCACTCGGGAATGGGCATCCTCTGAAGCACCCCCACCAAGTCTCTGGTGCTCATACTTGACTTGCTAACAAGTCCCACACTTAGCCACAAAATCTGCAATATCTTCCTTCATCTCCCCCACCAGTAGTGCTGCCTCAGATCTCGATACATCTTCGTAGCTCCTGGATGAATGGAATATCTGGAGCTATGGGCCTCCTCCAGAATCAAACGAATCAAATCACCAAACACGAGGAACGCACACACGTCCCTTGATCCTCAGAATGTCCTCACTATCAAGCATGGCCTCACCTCTAAGAACCTTATCATAAATCTTACATAACTGGACACCTTTAAACTGCTGGGCCCTAATCGGCTCCAAGAGGGACGACCTCGCCTCAACACAAGCCAAGACTCTGCCCAGAACCGAGATATCCAGGCGCACAAAACTGTTAGCCAAAGTCTGAATCTCCATGGCTAACGGACGCTCAGAAGCAACCAATCGGGCTAAGCTACCCATACTCACTGCCTTGCGACTCAAGGCATCAGCTACAACATTGGCTTTCCCTGGATGATAGAGAATGGTGATGTCATAGTCCTTCAGAAGCTCCATCCACCTACACTGTTTGGAATTTAGATCTCTCTGACTAAGCACAAGCTGAAGGCTGCGATGATCGGTGAACACCTCACAATAGACTCCATACAAATAGTGCCTCCAAATCTTCAAAGTGAAGACTACTGCTAATAACTCCAGATCATGGGTAGGGATGTTCTTCTCATGGATCTTTAACTAACTGGAAGCATAGGAAATGACTCTACCCTCCTGCATCAATACAACACCCAAACCAACACGAGATGCATCATAATATACTGAGAAATCCTTACCCTCCACGAATAATGCCAGAATCGAGCCTGAAGTCAAAAGAGTCTTAAGCTACTGAAAGCTCTCTTCACAAGCACCACTGAAAGGGAACATCCTTCTAAGTCGATCTAGTCAACGAAAAAGCAATAGAAGCGAAACCCTTCACAAATCGACGGTAGTAGCTAGATAACCCCACAAAGCTATGAATCTCAATCACAGTAGTGGGCCTCGCTCAATCTCTAACAACCTCAATTTTCTCTGGATCAACCATGATCCCCTACGTAGACACAACGTGGCCCAAGAATGTCATAGACTCAAGCCAGAACTCACACTTCGAAAACTTGGCATAAAACTCCTTCTCCTTCAATAACCTAAGAAAAATCCTCAAATGATGCTCATGCTCCTCCCTATTCTTCGAATACGCCAAGATATCATCGATGAATACGATAATGAAGGAATCAAGATATGGCTTGAAAATGCCATTCATCAAAGTCATAAACACAGCTGGGCATTCGTAAGCCCAAATGACATCACAAGAAACTCATAATGACCATAACGAGTTCTAAAGGCTATCTTGTAACATGCTCGGCCCGAATCTTCAGCTGATAGTAACCTAACCTCAAATCAATCTTTAAAAATACCGAAGCACCCTGAAGCTGGTGGAACAAGTCATCAATACGAGGAATAGGATACTTATTACGAATGGTGACCTTGTTTAACTGATAGTAATCTATGCACATCATCATCGTACTGTCCTTCTTCTTCACAAACAAAACAAGAGCACCCCAAGAGGAGACACTAGGTCTAATAAATCCCTTATTCAATAGATCCTGTAACTGTTCTTTCAACTCAACGGGTGCCATCCTATAGGGAGAAATATAAATGGGGTGCGTGTCCGGATCCAAATCAATGTAAATCAATATCATGATCGTGTGGCATACTCGGTAAATCAGAAGGGAAGACCTCCGTGCACTCACATACAATGGGCGCGGACTCAAGGGGCCGAGAATCAACGCTAGTATCATGAACATAGGCCAAATAAGCCAAACAGCCCTTGCCAACTAACTTCTTCGCGCGGAGATAAGAAATGATCTTCTTCGGAGCGGGGCTCAGAGTACCCCTCCACTCTAATCTAGGAATCCATACATAGCTAATTTGACTATCTTGGCATCACAGTCCAAGATCGCATGATGCGGTGACAACCAAGTCATACCCAAGATAATATCAAAGTCTGTCATATACAATATCATCAAATCTATCCAAGTATCACACCCTATAAAAGTAACTAAGCAAGACCGAAAGACTCGATCGACAATAACTAAGTCTCCAACCGGAGTAGATATATGAACAGGCACATCAAGACGGTCACTAGTCAAATCCTAACAAACAGAATGATAGGCAGATACATATGAGAAAGTAGACCCCGGATCAAACAAGACTGAAGCCGGTCGATGACTACAACAATAGTACCGAGATCATAGCACAGGCCCCGCCCAGCCTACCCGAAAAAGAATAGCAAAGACCACTACCACGGCCAATCTGGCCAGACTGTGCCCCTCCTCTAGAGGCCTGAGAATTACCTCTACCTAACTGGTGTCCGCCCTAGACTTATGAGATCAACCGCGGCCTGACTGAGCACCGCCTCTGGCTGAAGAACCATCCCGGACACTAGATGGTGTCGGAGTCCTCGGAGCCTGCAGAGAACCCTGCTGGAACCCACTCTGTCCGAATCTGGGACAATCTCTTATGAAGCGGCCAGAGTCAGCACAAACATACCAAGATCTGGGACCTGGAGGCCAATGTACGGAAGCCGATGAACTAGAGGGACCACCACGGTCAGCTGGACGAGAGTAAGAACCACCATGGGATTGTTCAGCTCCATAACCACTGGGTCTATAAGGACCACCTGACGAAGCTTGTAATTGCCGACCGAACGAGCGAGCCGTCGGGGACCGACCTCCGATGCATGTACCGGATGATTGTCCCCCACCTCTGTTGCTAGAACCACTATAACCTCTATGATGAGGCGACCTTTTCTCACTAAACTCTCTAAAAGATTGAGTCCTGGCAGACTCAACGCCCACAGTATGATCAACAACCTCCAGGAAAGAAGACCCCAAAGCCACCAACAGAAGACAAGTAACATAGAGTAGATACAAAAGTCCACCCACAAACCTACAAACTCTCTCCTCCTCCGTGGGAATCAACTGATCAGCTTACCTAGCCAAAAACAAAACTCTGGCCTTATACTCTGACACGATCATGCCTTACAACATCACAAATAAGGGAACTCGTGCTGTGCTCGTCCCTCGAA
>NW_026720000.1:0-10703 GCF_029784015.1 Lycium ferocissimum
TCCAACCTACGCCTCGGGCTGCCCAAGGTCTACAAACAAGCCATAATATGCCAAACATTAGCTAGAGACATTTGGGCATTTAATTCCAATTTAGTCCTTAATTCTACGAGAAATTTGGGCAGACATTTTCCACTGTAAATAGGCCAACCCGAGAATTTAACTCGGCCAAATCAACAACAACAACAACAACAACCAACCTAGCAACATTAATAATCAATCCAAAAGGCAATACAACATTAATAACTCTCTTTTCCATCATTCAACAACTTTCATAAATTCAATTTAATGGCTTACCTTCAAGCCAACATCCGCATACATACATTCGAATACTAAGCGAACCCATACCAACAATATTCAAAGACATTCCAAGCAATTCATGCAACATTTCAAACATCCCAAATAATACTCCCACTCACCACGCCCAAACGAGAGCCTCGACTATAACACATTATACTTTTCAAATCATGATTTGCACTAACAATTCACATTCTAACAATGTCACTCTCATAATTATACAAGTTACATCAAATGTACAATAACCTTCAAATCAGCCCATACAATTGCAACATCAATCTTGAGTCATTAAACTCTCATTTCCAACATAGAATTCACAACGACGACAATCGACATACTAAATAAGATTAATTCATTCTTGTCATATAATATGACCCCTATGCGGCCACATTACACATATACATATATGGATGATTCTCATTCTTTTCTTCACCCTACAATGATCACAACATGCTAACTAGACTTCAATTCATTACTTCAATACAACACAACACACACACACACACCTCACACGGCTATGCACTACACACACAACCTTCACTCCAACATGCCATATTTCATGATTTTCATCCATTTTAGCATACTACAACATGCATACAACCTTTATAACACATAAAAAATAATCAATTCTTACCTTTCTTCTTCAACTCCACACTTTGCCTAGGGTTTGCAATTGACACAACGAATGGTTGGATGACCCGAACAACGCTTCCACACTACTTAGGGACCTCAAATTAGTGGGTTTACATCAAGAAAATAATTTTGGGATGGCTTGAATTGAAGTTGGTTTTTCTCTATTCTTGGCCGAGAGCCTCTTTAGGTTCTTCAACTTCTTGCTCTTTTTTTCTAAGTGTTGGAATGAATAAGGATGACTACTTGCTCATCTTTTGTGCTTATATGAGTAGTGTACAAGTGTCCTTGGACCACACATATGTTGGACCAATTAAAATTGTCCACAAATTGTGTGGGCCAACCACCACACCACACGGCCAAGAGGAAAAAAAATGCATGATTTTCAACTTCCATAAATTCCAATTTTGGTCCCAAATTTTCCTAATTGTTCCATACCAACAAATTCATGAACAACTTATGTCTCAAAATAAAATCGAAGGTCAAAAGTCTCGACTTTGCATCCCGAAATGGTCTTGTCTCCAACTTATCACAATTAATCCGAATTGTCCCAATGCACAAAATACGGGATATAACAGGCAACACCTCCGCATACCCTCTCCTGTGCCATTTGGTCAGGATATTAGTAGTACGGTGCAAATCTTGACTCAGATAGTGGCCACCTAGAGGCAGTCGAGAGTACTGGCTAGTGCAGACCTTCAGAGAGGCCCAATAGTTCGAGTGTTCAAGAATTTCATGCATTAAAGCCTCAAGAGCATACGGAGACTAGGAAGGATGAGGACTCGCAAAATTTAATTGATCAGCTTCACCGAATTTTCATGGTGATGTATGCTTCGGAGATCGAGGGAGTAGAGTTAGCGGCTTTCAGGCTATGAGATATAGTCGACTTGTGGTATGAGGGATTGAAGCATTCCGGAGGACTTAACGCACCTCCAGCAAATTGGCATGAGTTTCCAAAGGCCTTCTTAGACCAATATGTAAAGCCGGAGATACAAAAGCCTCATATTGATCTGTTCTTAGCTGTGCGGCAGGGTAGTTCCAATGTCCGTGAGTATTGTCTCCATTTTGATTCCTTTTCAAAATATGCTCCATCTTTAGTTGACATGATGAGAGCCAGGATCCACTAATTTATAGCGAGATTGCACCCGAATTATGTTGAGGCTTGTTCTACTATTGCACTAAATGATAATATGGATATATTTCGGATTCAGGCATTTGTACAGAACTATTAGGATCATAGACGCCAACAGCAGGCTACTGAGAGGATCGAGAGGGAGCAGCATAAGAGGGCGGGGTCCGCTGGTCATCAGAGTGACTCTTGGGGGAGTTTTAGACCCCACTATCATAGTAGGCCACCCTGGCCGCCACCACCTTAGTTCCAGGGGTACAGATCTGATCGTGATATCCCATCCAGACCAGGTGAGAGCTCCCGTGTGTCAGTGTCGCAACAACAGAGGATTTTAGGGTAGACCAAGCCACTACCACCGTAGATTGGTAATTGTGGTAGGGCACACTATGGGCGATGTCAATATAGGTCGTGTGCTTCCTATACTAGTGGCAATCCAGATCATTTTATGAGAGATTGTCCACAGACGGGACAAGGTGGAAAGGTACAGCCGACTAGTTCTGTAGCAGGATCATCTGCATTAATACGTCCCTCTTGACGCGGATCTTACTCGTCATGTAACACCTCGTACCGTCAAACTAGGTTACGTTCTTAATTTGAGACTTAGAAGACCATATGAGAAGTGTGGGAAATAACTTTGTCTTAGTTCAGCAAAGTCCCATTTATACGACCAGATGTACGGATCGTATATGTTATATCCCGCATTTTGTACAATGGGATATTCCGAGTAAATTGCGAAAAGTTAAGGACAAGGTTACATTTTTTTTCGGTTTTTCTAAGAATGCATAAGTTGCATGATCATCTTTTGTTGGTATGGAGTATTAAGGGTAAATTTGAAGTAACGAAAACTAGAGGGTAAGAGTTGAGAAAAAATTTCATGAAATGGCCAAATGGCCAAGGTGGCCGTGGGCCCCACCTATGTGTTGGCCAATTGTTTTAAGCCATAAAGGGAGCCATGTGTTCACTTCATATTGTAGGAGGCATGTGTATGTATGAATGTATAATTCATGACTATGCAAGACTTATTCATCTTTTGTAATTAAAGAAATTTCTAGAAAAATTGAGAAAAATTTGGAGGAAAAAAATGGCACATGCCGCCACATGCTTACATATATATATATATATATATATATATATATATATATATATATATATATATATATATATATATATATATATATATATATATAAGTAAGGACAATATGAGACACTACTCATCATTTTAACTTCAAGGAAATTCAAGAAAGAAGGAGAAAAAGAGAGAAGGGAAAGGGTTCGACCAAGGTTGCTGAACACGGCCATGGAAAAAATTGGTCAAGAAAAATTTCTTTCTCCTAGCTTTCCTACTAATTGGAGGGTCCTCTACAACGTGGAGTAGTTGGTGGAACAAGAAAACTGTTCTTTCTTGCGAAACAAGTCTTAGCCGAGTGGAGAAGATGATTGGAAAAGGTGACGTTTAACTTCCTTTACATGTTTCATAGATAGTTGTGTGTGTTGTGGTGTAATGAGATGAATGAAGTTCATGAATTTATGGTATTTTGTGTGTGGCCGTGTGTATGTGAGATTATATAGGAGTAAAGAACTAACTCACTTAGCATGTTTGGATTGTTGTATCATGGATAGTTGTGCATGTTGTAATGTGAAAGAATGGATAAAATTCATGAAACCATGGATGTGGGTGCTTGGCCGAATGGGTGTGTGTGTTGTGTAAGAATGGTAAGATAAATTTACTTGGTATTGTAGTTGTTGTTGTTATGGAATATGCGATGGAAACGAAGGTTTGATAACTCAAATTGAAGTTGTAATTGGTTGCGGGCTGATTTGGAAGATAATGTGCTTCTATCTAATATGGGTTCTTGTTTTAATGAAAATGATGTTGCTAACGTATGGAATTGTTGATATAGTTTATGAATTCGGAGGAGAGAAATGTATTGTGATTATTCTTATGGCATTTGGAAGTTTCGGGTGAAGTAAGACATGGGTTGGATTGTCTTGGATATTTTGTGAATGGATTGTTGATGTTGTAAATATGATTGTCGGTTTGGTTGGTTGTTGATTTGGCCAAGATGAATTATTGGGGATGTTGAAATTACAGGGGAAGTTCACGAAATTTACGTAGATAAAGTGTTAATTTGGTATTAGATTCTTAAATGATTATGATTGATGGTTGATGCTTAATGGCATTATTGTAGATTGTTGGAAGCTCAAGACTTAAGTTCGGATTAGCGTAGGAAGCGGATAAGGTATGTAAATCCCACCTTTCTTTCTTTGGCATGTCTTAGTGTAAGTAAGCTATGACACGAGGCTCGAGGTAATTCTATTCTCGCGATCCGGGTATGTCTATAACTCTTATTTGTTTCTTGATGTTCGTATCCTCAATGTAGTTGAATTATGGTCTTATATTTTTGCATGACTAGATTTCAAAAGTTGTATGAAAGTTTTACTTTCAAAAGTGTTTTGTTCCTAAATGATTTCGAAACTACGAACGTCCGTAACTTTCACAGAAAGGCTCGGATCGCTTCGAAATGTCTATGGAAAGTCCTAAAGTGAATAAGGCTCGTAACTTTCCGAGGCGGGCTCGGATTGATTTGACATATGGCCATGACCTCTACGACACTTTGCTATGCTTATGATATATGTTATGTTTCCGAGAGACGTCCGAAAGATTTTTGATATAACTATTGTCCCGATTTTCAAATGACGATTCGTTTATGATTACTTCATTGAGTCTTTGATAATATTTTATGTGCATATAGTTTCTCACTACTCTGCTCGTGCTAGCCTCAATATGTCTTTCACTGCGTCCCGGGCCAGGGCATGTATTCGTGCACCTATTTGCATTGTTCACCGCGTCCCTCACTAGAGGGCCGGGGCACGTATATTTACCGCGTCCCTTGCTAGCGGGGCCGGGGCACGTTATATGATATGATGATATGGGGGAGGTGGCCAGGATGACATATGATGATTCCCTTTACCGCGTCCCTCGCCAGAGGGCGGGGCACGTTACATGTACTGTGCATATGATTTTCTTTACTCTTTACATGATTTTACTTACCGCGTCCCTCCTTAGAGGGCGGGGCACGTTATATGTATATATGATAATTTTATGATTTTACTCACCGCGTCCCTTATTAGAGGGCGGGGCACGTTATATGTTTTTATGATGATTTTATGACATCGACATGCATGATTATGTTTTAAAGGCAAGTTTTATGATTTTCTATATTCTTTACTTCAGTCTGATCCCGCTTACCGTGTTTCATGCTTTACATACTCAGTACATATTCCGTACTGACCCCCTTTCTTCGGGGGCTGCGTTTTATGCCGCGGTACACCGAGTGTGAAGATATTAGTAGAAGATGTTCCGGCGGATTGGCGAGCTCCATTTTCCGGAGTCTTTGCCGAGTCGATTATTATGTTACGGTTTCAGTTCCGTGTTAGAGACTTTGCGTACGTTGTCGTGGGTATAAGATGTCGGTTATGTAAGCGGCTATGTAAGCCGATGTATTATTACACATTGTGTTCTAAGTTTCATATGTTACAAATTTTTATTTGATTTGATAAGGATGAAAAGCATATTTGACTTTCCGAAAAACTTCCGTTATGTATTTATATTATGGCTAAGGGCCCAGTATGGTTATGAATGTCATAAGAGTCAGCGGGTTCGCTCGGCCCTAGGTAAGGGTCGTGTGCCCATCACACCCTATCGGATTAAGGGTGTGACAAATTGGTATCGAGCGGTTCGTCCTAGGGGTTGTACGCAAAGTCGTGTCCGGTAGAGTCCATTTTATGGTGTGAAGCCGGCCACATTTATAAACAGGAGGCTACGGGGTATCTAGGGTGGTTACTCTTCTTTCACCTCCTAGATCGTGCCATAGAGCCATGTCATAGGAAATGAGATTTTTGATTCTAACCTTTGATGTTAGCAGAAGAACGACATCGATTAAAGAAGGCGACTGACGATATTGGAAGTTACAAAGCACGCAGGTGAGCAAAAAGGTACGAAGGGTATACGCCGAGTAAGGCATTTGTCACGACCCAACCCCGTGGGCCGTGACTGGTGTCCTACTTGGACACCCATACGTACCTACCTAACAGATCCGATATACCAAATAGCTAATGCGCTTAACATATTTAAAACCATACAGATATAAGGTGCATCGCTCGAACATACGTATACATATATACATACCGAAACCCGTACGAAGCGCGTTAAGGCTATTATATCGTATAAAGTCGCAAACTCGCACATACTTACCGAACGGTGACAACCCATATCCCACAAACACGTCTACTGGGCCTCTAACATACAGAGCAGAATCAGAAGACGGGACAGGGCCCCGTCGTACCCAAATGATCATATATATATACAAAACATAGATACAACAGAAAATATATACCAAAAGTGTTAGCTCCGGATCAAAAGGAGCTCTCCAAACAGCGACGATCGACGTCCTAGACCGGTGGCGTATCACGCGGTGTGTACCACGTGGGCATGTAACACGGCCCCGAGAAGCAAAGAGGGTCGATGCGAAGATGTATCGAGTATGTAAAGCGGAAACATAACATACATAATCAGAATAACCAGAGTCAGATATGCAAAATCGTAACAGACGGAAATACGAAATAGGGCGGACGGAATCGGATTCGTAGCGAGTCGACTTACAGAATGTACGGACGAACGTACGGACGAGAATCATAAGCGGAGTCAGACTTACAGAGCGTACAAACAGAATCTTATTATGTCAGATTTAGGAATTTCGGCTGACGGAGGCACAATGCAGATCAGAGGTACAGAAGTGTGACAGACGGACTTTCAGACAAAACCAAATCTCAAGTATATGTCAGACAGAATCAGAGTCCGAATCGACGTACGGGCGCGACGGAAGAATCATGCATGCGCAGTCATAATCATATGCGGACGTACGCCCGGATATCAAATCTCAATCACATACGGACGTATCCCGACCCTTTAATAAGGGACGCGGTAACGTAACCCGCCCTCGTAGTACGGGACGCGGTGGACGAACGGAATCGTATCAAATGCCATCCGGCCGCCATCCCCATAATATCACATAATCGCATCATAACCGGATCATATCGGATACGGACGTATCCCGCCCGCACAATCCGGGGACGCGGTGAACAATGCAATGGAAGTGCACGAATTACGTAACCCGGCCCGGCGCAAAGGAAGGAAGCATTGAGGCATCCACGAACAGACAAATGAGAAACCATATACACATACAGACCGACATACAGACGTAATCAAACTGAAGTAGTTCAGAAGGTAAGTCAAATCGAATAAGATCGTATCGAACGTAGTATCCGAATCGTTCCAGAAGTCGGAATAATATTCAGATTCAGAAAGACAGTCATAATACTTATTAGTTAGCGGACAGAACATAATTAAGAGTTACTTATGAAAATCAGACAGAAACAGATCGATTAGGACCATACCGGGAGTATCAGGGTATTGTGGGCCCACCTCGGACCCAATCATAATAAAGTACGTAAATTATAGATAATAAACCTTAGGGAGTCGTCCATAATCATTTTAGAGTGTTTCGACTCCATTTATGGAAGTGGCATACTTATAGGTCAACTTTAGAAGAAATGGGTTCGGTCTTGCGACGGATTTTGCACTAATTTCCATCTCGAATTGTGAGAAGCGAAGTGTCATCGAGGCTCGCCGTCAAGCCCGTCGACTCGGAACATGCCAAGGAATAAAAGGGCAAGGCTTTACATACCGGATAGCGCCTTACGCTCCTCAAATCTCGAGTTCCCGTTTCGTCCAAAACCGCAAATGGTCATCATACCCATTACTATTCATGGAAGTTAACATTTTAATCTTGGGGTCATACTTGGCTACCGAAATTCCGGCAGCACTTCCCCTATAATTATGACATCCCCGAGACTTAGCTCGGCTCAGAATAACCAACATCAAGCCAACAACAACACCAACAAACACAATAAAACGCAATATGACCTATTTGGTCATCTTTCCAACCTAATGTCATAACTTCCTTTTCAACTTCATACTTTCAAATCACTACTAATTCAACCCATTAAACCTTGATTCATAATATAAGTATCATCACAACACAATTAACATATCAAACAAAATAATTCATGACCATTTCAAATTACCTACACCACACGGCCACATGCTACAATTTCTAACTTCCACTAATTCATTCAACTTCCATTTCCAATATGAATCTCGTCATAATTACAACTAAAACGCAACATAAAATTCAACACACAACCATGCACATGCACGGCCCAAACCTACTACAATTCACAACACACAAATTCTTCATACTTCTCATTTATTTCATAAAACCATAACAACATGATCAACATACTTACAAGTTCCACAATTTTTCTCTTCATACCATCACTTCCCACGCCAACACACAAACACACACCACACGGCTAACACATGCATACAACACTTCCATAATTCTCATGCACTCTACATATGCTACAACACATACATAACTTTTTTCCCAACATAAACACAAGAATTCTTACCTTTTCCAAAGAATCTCCCCTTGCCAACTTAAGCTCTTCCTTGCCAAACTAATTGCACCAAGTTGTAGAGGACCTTGAATTTAGTAGGAAACCACAAGAGAACAATTTTTAGAAACAAGATTGAAGGCCTAGAAATTTTTCTTTTTTTTTTTTCTTCTTCTTTCTCCAAACCCGAATTGCTTTCTTTTTTTTTTTTCTTGATTTCTCCTTGATTTTTACGGAAGTTTCATGAGCCATCCCTTACTTATACACATATTAATCACATGCAAAATTAATTAATTTTTGCATGGGCTTGGCCTTCATGGCCGGTTGGGCCTCCCTTGTTGGGCCTTATGTCTTATTTTTTTTTTTGGCCCAAATTTTGCATGAATCATGTTTTGCAATTTCCAAAATTTCAATTTTGCCCTTACGCCTTTTCCAACGTTTCCGCATTCAAGCTTCCATATCCGCCACACACCTACTAAGAAAAATTCAAACATGGCCTCCTTTCTCATAATTCACAATTATTTCGAATTTTTTCGATTATGCAAAAAGACGGGATATAACAGCATTGGCGTACGATTGAAATACAAGTCGAAAATTGAAAAGGAAAGTAAAGAGGAAAGTATAACAGGTGCAATTTAAGTTGGATGTATGAGATAAGTTAATCATTTTCATACTACTGTTGATATTGAGAGCCACCGCGCTACCGTGACACGATACGATATGATATGATATATGTATGTGATGATGGCCACGTGAGGGCCTGTTGGTATTTCTGCGTGCGGTGTTTTGGGATAGTAAGGAATACGGAAACTTCTGTCAAAATTTTTCTAGAAATAATACAAGAATGGGATGTAAGTTTGGAATATGTTTTGATGGAAGGACTGGTACCGTGAAGTATGGTACCCTTTTAGGAATAAGTTAATTGTGGAATTGGTAATAATAGTAACTAGTAGGTCGATGAAGATACGGTGACGAGGAATTTGGAACGGACTAGTCTTTATTAAGAGATGATTAGAAAGGATTAGTAGGTTCGGACAGAGTGATATATTAGGACACCCATTGAATCGTTAGGTAGGGGAAAAATATGATGAGATTATAGTCACGGGAAGTAATGATATGAGTAAGACAGGGGTATGAAGAAAACCAAAAAAAAAAAAAAAAAATTGTGACGGATAGGAATGTATTGATAAGAAAGGCACAAGGGATGTGTTGTGAGGGCATTTTGGGAATATTTTAAGACTCTGACTTACTCAATATTATGTGCGAAGGTCGTGCGGTGAGGTGGATACGATCGTATCGGCATTAAGGCACCGATTTTATTAAAGTTTCAGGTTAAGCGTGTTGGAGTGAGAGCAATTTGGATGGGTGACCCCGGGGAAGTTTTACGAAAAGTTTTACAAATTTCGACGTAAGAAGCCAACGAGAGGTAGAGTAATCTAAGGAAGATTAGAGTCTACGGAGTGTTCGAAACCAGGAATCGCATAGACGGGCGGATCGGTCTAGGGGAAGAGAAGGAGCCAACGAGAAGAAGGAGACAAGAAAGCGAGACATCGGTGTAATAACGGAGTTATGACGTGTGACGGAGGACACGAGTGCCATAAGAGACGGGACGGTGAAAGGCCAAATATAGGAAGATAAGAAACAAGGTAGTATAAGATTTCTCGTGGGCAAAAATGGAAGCTAGACAAAAATGGGAGAAATGATAAGAGGATACCAAAGGAAGCACCCGAGATAAGCTGGGATAAGGATAATATTCCGAGAGAACCTTGGATACTTATCATCGGGATAAGAATGCTGCCTAACTGAGATTGGAAATAAGGACATGGAACAGAGTATAAATAGATAATGATATAGGTACACCCCTAAAGGGGGGAAGTGAGTGAGAGGAGTGCAAGGCTGAGATAGAAACAATCGACACGGTAATGTGTTTGATATGGATACCTGAGCTACGATGAGACCCTTTATTAAAATAAGCTAGTAAGACCGGAAAACAAGCAACAAGTGGATAAAAGTTAGGATGGTATTTAAAGCAGAGCGAGAAGTTTGCAGAGACTTTGAATGACAAGACGCTAGGAAGTGGATGTGTATGAGGAAAGGAATAGGACAAGAGGACGGTATTGAATAGGCTAAG
>NW_026720001.1:0-9874 GCF_029784015.1 Lycium ferocissimum
AAAATTTAAATTTGAAAAAAAAAAATTAAACACATACCTTTCTTCGTATACTTCTTGCTCGGCTAGGTTCACCATTTGTATAACAAATGCTCTTATTGCTCGACAACCCTTCCATGTTTATTAGGGCCTTCCATTTGGTAGGAAAACTAGGAGGAAATAATTTTTTTGATCAACTTTTCCTCATGGCCATGTTTGGCCACCATGGCTGAACACACCTCTTTTTTTTTTTTTTTTTTCTCTCTCTCTCTCTTTCTTATTTCATCAATTGGAATGATGAATTACTCACCCCCTCTCCTATATATATATAGTCCTTATAAGCATGTGAGGGGCACATGCCCTCTCCTCCCCCTTTTTTTTTCCTAGAGATTTCTTCTCTTTTCTTGAATTTTCTTTGAAATTCAACAAAGAAGACTAAGTGTCTTCTTATGGAAGCTTTGGCCCATATATCTTTATAATTTTCAATTAGCCCCCACTTAATACAAACATGAGCACATGCTACCCATGCCACACGGCCATCTTGGAAATTTCAAGAATTTTCTTGAATATTTGTGAAATTACCATTTTGCCCCTAGCTTGCCACAATATTACCATGAACCATTTTGTGAATATCCATTTTTACCCTTGGCCTTTTCCAATATTTCCATACTAATAAGGTTCATAAATAATATTCACAACCCAACATGCATTAAAATAATTTTGGAAATAGTCTTGGCTTTAACTTCGCAATTATCCCGAATTGTCAAACGTACGAAATACGGGTTATAACACCAACGGAACAATGCACCCCATAAGATCAAACTCCAAATGACCCACATCCAAATGATCCACCCCCAGATATGATCCACGCCTAAATGCACCTATGCCACCGGCAACTTACTATCCAAACATCCAACAACGAATGATGATGAGATAGAAGAAGCTATACTCGAGCACGAACGATATGGTGACCAAGGTTGGAGGCCACGAGGGCAAGCACAAGGAGGGTATCGAGGAAGGGGTGGAAGGCATGGTCTAACCCTCGCATGGGTAGGAAAAAGAGGGTACGAGCTCGTAGAAGGGTACCAAGGTCGAGACCATCGAGGTTATGATGATGATGGAGATTTGAATGGAAACCATGGTTATGGAGGAGGGCGAGACACGAGTCTCAATTCTATCAAGGTTACTCTCCCAATCTTGAAAGGGAGGAAGTGACCCCGATGCATTTCTTGATTGGGTGATGCATTTCTTGATTGGGTGATGCATTGTGATAGAATTTTCTTGACGAATGACATCAGGGTGAAAAAAGGCCTCTTATTCCATTGCCCAATTTGAAGGGTTTGCCTCAACATGGTGGGAAACTCAAGTGAAGTTTAGGAGAATTATTGGGCTTCCTAAAACGTCTACTTGGGATGAATTGAAGGACGCCGTACGGCGTAAGTATGTCATAGAACGCTACGAGCAAGAACAACTCAAGAAGGTGTATACTTTAAGGCAAAGCAAAAAGAGTGTGGAAGAATACTATGATGAGTTCCAAATTGTCAAGATGAGAATCGACTTTTGATATGACCCTACTAGGCACACCTCGCTTGAAGACTCACATTGAAGGCCAAGGCATGGGACTCCAATCCGTTCAAGCTAGGAGGATGACCAAAGGAGTATTGGAGACCCATGGAGAGGCACAAAAGCCCCATAAGAAGGCCCATGAAGTATGGAAAGTAGCTTGGAGGGAATGAAAGAAGAAGCTACAAGAAAGAAGGCCAACATTCAAAGTGGCTAGAGTCGCAAAGGGACATCAATGCAAATGTGGCTAGACGTGCAAAGAAGGACCATAGATGCAAAAGGGTTACAATTGCAAGCTTGAGGATTGGATGATGGCTATATGTGCAAGAGGAGCCTTTTCGGATTTCAAGCCAACATCCAACTAGCCAAACAAGGCCCTTGCCTCGTTAATGGCATTGTAATAACTAGCCTAGCTCTTAAGTCTCTTAGTATAAATACTAGACTTAGATTATTTTCATTGGGAGATTATGTTGAATGAAGAAACTCTTATGAGAGAATTGTAGTTGGTAGCTTTAGATTAATATAAATTGTTTGGTTGGTTAACCAAGTGTTACTTCCTTGTTGTGAAGTGAATTGCTTATTTTCATCGAATTCAATGTTGCTCATTTGTGGATTCATTTGAGTCGTTTGTTGATTCGAATTGCTTAGGTTCTAGGGTTTGTAAATCCGATTGGAAGGGTTAGGGTTTGATATACCCTTTCTTGTCCATAGATTTCTTGCTCTTGGGTCAAGTATCTATCCATCTACCCTCTTCCATTTCTATTCTTCATCCCCCTTTTATTTTGATTTTCTTGTTCTTTGTTTTTCTAGAGTTTCCCTAGGTTGAATCTTATCAACTTTGACGAGGATGAGCTAAATGCTATGACTCGGTTCTGAGCCGGGTTAAATGGTGAGATTGTCTCACAAATGAGACTCCACAACTATGGGAGCATTGAAGAGACTCTTGAGCGGCTATTGAAATAGAGGAGGGTCTCGAGGAAGACAAAATCAATAAGTCAAGGGGCTATGTGAGTTCATGGAACAATAACAAAGAACGAGGAGCTTCCTCCTCCAATTGGCAAAAGAATAAGGGTCCCATACAAGAAGCCAAGAAACCCTTTGTGAAGAATACTCAAGTTGAGAAGCAAGTTGACAAACAACCTCCGAAGTTTGCTCCAAAGAAGGAGGTACGAAAACTCCTATTCAATGCTTTAAATGTCATGGCTTCGGTTATAGAGCAAGTGAATGCCCTAATCGTAGAGCATTTATTTTGAGAGACAATTATAGTGAGGATGGGGAAGAATGTGAAGAAGGAGATGACGAGGGCGATCATGAGAATGAACAACATGATAGTGAAGGGGATGGTGTTGAGGGTGATGATGAGCCTATTTTACCTCTATGTGGTGCGAAGGACCATGATAAGCAAAGCAATGGATGACCCAAGTCAACGGGAAAACCTCTTCCATTCAAGTGCATCATTAACCAAAACACTAGCATCATGATCATTGATAGTGGGAGTTGTGCCAATGTTGCTAGTACCACTCTTGTTGATTTCTTGAAACTTCCACCACCCACGAAAACCCTTACAAACTTCAATGGCTCAATGAATGTGGTGAATTGAAGGTGACTCGGAAAGCTATCATCAAATTCACGATTGGGAAGTATCACGATGAGGTGTTATGTGATGTTGTTCCCATGCAAGCGTGTCATCTTCTCTTTGGCCGACCATGGCAATATGATAGGTCCGTCGTCGGCCATAATGGGAGAACTAACCAATACACCCTTGTCCACAATGGTGTCAAACATGTCTTGAATCCCATGACCCCCTCCCAAGTGGGTGAGATCTATACCAAAATGAGGGAGTTGAAGGAGAAGGGTCATAGTGCATTGCAAAAGAAGAATGTGGGCGAAGAGGAGTAGAGAGAGTAGTTCTCAAGAGGTGAGTGGAAAGAAAGGAGAGCTTAGAGGAAAAACCAAGGTGTCTCTTTTGGCGAATTGTGGGGGAAATTAGGGAGGGGTGGGGGAGCGTCAACCGGTGATTCTCCTCATGCATGTGGACTATGCATTGCACACTAATGAGCTACCCCTTCTTTTCCTAGTTCTATTTCTTCTCTTTTGCAGGAATTTGATGATGTGTTCCCAACGGAACTCCCAAAAGGGTTACCACCCTTGAGGGGAATTGAACACCAAATTGATTTTGTCCCGGGGTCTCAACTACCAAACAAACCGGCTTATAGAGCCAACCCGGATGACACTAAGGAGCTTCAAAGGCAAATAGATGAACTCCTTGAAAAGGGAGTTGTGCGAGAAAGTATGAGCCCATGTGCCGTGCCCGTGATTTTGGTGCCAAAAAAAGATGGGTTATGGCGCATGTGTGTTGATTGTCGTGCAGTGCCATCAACAAGATAACGGTAAAGTATCGCCATCCCATACCTCGTCTTGATGACATGCTTGATGAGTTGAATGGTTCATGCATATTCTCTAAGATAGATCTTAGGAGCGGGTATCATCAAATCCGGATGAATCCCGGAGATGAGTGGAAAACCGCATTCAAGACCAAGTTTGGTCTATATGAATGGTTGGTGATGCCTTTTAGCCTCACTAACGCTCCTAGTACTTTCATGCGTTTGATGAATCATGTGATGAAACCTTTTATTGGCAAATTCGTAGTTGTTTACTTTGATGATATTTTAGTGTATAGTAAAACCATGGATGAGCATGTTATTCATTTGAAATGTGTGTTTGAAGTGCTTAGACGAGAACAACTTTATGCCAATGTTGATAAATGTTCCTTTTGTGTGGATGAAGTTGTTTTCTTGGGATTTGTTGTGAGCTCAAGGGGGGTTGAGGTTGATGAATCCAAAATAGAAGCCATAAGAAATTGGCCCACTCAAAATCCATTGGAGATGTACGAAGCTTTCATGGCTTGGCTAGTTTCTATAGGCGTTTTGTTAAAGGATTTAGTACCATAGCCGCTCCTTTGACCGAGGTAATCCGAAAGGACAAACCTTTTTCTTGGGGTACGGAAGACAAGCTAATGCCTTTGACACTTTAAAACAAATGCTTAGCTCCGCACCATTGTTGCAATTACCCGACTTTGATAAAATATTTGAGATTGAATGTGATGCAAGCAAAGTGGGTATTGGAGCCGTTTTAATGCAAGACCAAAAGCCCATAGCCTATTTTAGTGAAAAACTCAAGGGAGCGACTTTGAATTATACTACCTATGATCTTGAGTTGTATGCCTTAATTCGTGCTTTGGAAATTGGCAACACTACTTATGGCCCAAAGAGTTTGTGATTCGGACCGACCATGAGTCCTTAAAGCATCTTAAGGCCCAGTGTAAGTTGAACAAAAGGCATGCCAAATGGGTTGAATTCCTTGAATCCTTCCCTTATGTAATCCAATACAAAAAGGGAAAGGATAACGTAGTGGCGGATGCCTTATCAAGGAAACATGTTTTGATCAATACTTTGTCTTCCGAATTGATGGGTTTTGAGAGCTTGAAGACATTGTATCCCGAGGACCCCGTCTTTGCGCCAATCTTTCTAGAATGCTATGGGAAAGGGAAAGGTGGCTTAGGGATAGATCTTCTACTCCCTATTCTAAGTTTGATGGTTTCTTGTTCAAGAACAAGCGACTATGTGTGCCCATGAGCTCTTGGAGGGAGTTATTTGTGAGGGAGGCACACAATGGGGGATTGATGGGACACTTTGGGATTGACAAGACAATGGGGATTCTTGAGGAGCAATTTTATTGGCCCCACATGCGGCGGGATGTGGCCCGAATTTGTGGCCAATGCCTTGAATGCCGAAAAGCTAAATCTAGGCTTGACCCCATGGCTTGTACACTCTCCCTCCCCATCCCTCAACAACCTTGGTTTGATATTTCAATGGACTTTGTGATGGGATTGCCTAGGACAAAAAAGGGGAAAGATAGCATCTTTGTTGTTGTTGATCGTTTTTCGAAAATGGCCCATTTCATTGCTTGCCATAAGGTTGATGATGCTCTCCCCATATTACTACTTGTTTGTTGAAAATGTGGTTAAATTGCATGGCATTCCCAAGACAATTGTGAGCTATAGGGACCCCAAGTTCCTTAGCCACTTTTGGAAAGAATTGTGGGGTAGGCTTGGAACGAAGTTGTTGTTTTCCACCTCTTGCCACCCACAAACCGATGGCCAAACCGAAGTTGTCAATAGGACTTTAGGTTCTATGCTTCGGGCCATGGTAAAAAGGAAGCTAGCCTCTTGGGAAGACCAATTGCCTTTAGTAGAATTTGCATATAATAGAGTTATTCATAGCACTATTGGCATGTCACCCTTTGAGGTGTTGTATGGTTTTAACCCCTAACCCCTTGGATCTAACGCCTTTGTCTCGAAGATGTGGTATTGAGTTTAGATGGTAACAAAGAGCTGAAGCTATGAAGAAGATCCATGAAAAGGCAAGGCTCCAACTTGAAAAGAAGAATCAAAAGGTGGCGAAAAGGGCAAACCAAGGGAGAAAAAGGGTGGTCCTTGAACCGGGAGATTGGGTGTGGGTGCACTTCCGAAAAGAAAGATTTCCAAACAAGAGGAAGACAAAGTTGATGCCGCGTGGGGATGGTCCCTTTGAAGTCCTTGAGAGGCTTAATGATAATGCCTACAAAATTGATCTCCCTCGGAATATCAAGTTCACAACACCTTCAACATTTGTGACCTATCTCCCATGGAAATGGAAAGTGATGAGCCATCAAATTTGAGGACAAATTCTCTTGAGATGGGGAGAATGATGCAAGCCCACTTGCCTCAAGGCTATTTACAAGGAGCCAAGCCCGGGAACTACAACACTTGCAAAGCCTATTCATGAAGCGGGAGGCTCTTGAGTATACTTTTGATGAGCACCTTGGATCCCAAGTCCATTTGTTGATGAAGATTGCTTGGGGAGAAGAAGAGAAATGGGAAGTTACCCAGATGGCTAAAAGATGAAGAGTTGGTTATTCTTGCAAAGGAGATTTCAAGATTTTGAAGAAGAAGAATAGCCAAACAAGGCCCTTGTTTCATTAAGGGTGTTTATGTCATTTTGCTTTCTTTTATTTCTAGCATAGTATAAATAGTTCTCTTATTTTGTGGAAGACTTAGACTATTTTGAATACTCGTATTTGATATTGTAAAACTCTTGAGAGTTGAGAGATTGTGAAACCTTTGATTGAGTGTTTTGTTGAGAGGATAGGTTATTAGGGAATTCTAATCCCTCTTGGTCATCTAAGAATTTGGTTGCTTCTTATTCTTAAATTTAGAGGTCTTAGTTTTCTATAATTTTGGTTGCTAAATTGAGTCTAAGTTGTGTCAAATTATCTATCTCTTTTATTTCTTGCATTTTCTTATTGTTTCGTTTCGATTATTGTATCAAGCTGCCTCCCTAGGAGTCAACCCATAAAGTCGAGTTGTTCCTCCATTAGAAGTGTTAGCAACTTCCTTTCCTTTACCATTACCACGAGCATTCTGATAATTAGCAGTATTGCCGGCGGCAAATTCTTAACGAAGTAGAAACGGAGCGAATCGTTTTCACTACGATTGGACATATTAGCCATCTCATGCAGCCATTTCCGAAAATCTCTTTTAAGGTGGCCTTTAATCCCACAGTGATGACAAATACAATCCTGCCACACAGCTGGTCAGTTACTACCCTGAGAAAATCTGCTTTGACTATTATTAATTAGCTGCCCTTGTCTACCAGAAGGCACCTTTGGCGTTAGAATAAGCGCCAGACTAAGTAGATGCTGAGTACCCTTTCCTTTGTCCTCCATTAACATTACCACTAAAGCCACCCGTAGGTCGGGCCTTCTTGTTTTGATCTCTCTCTGCCCTCTCCTTGGTCTTCCAGTTCTCTTGTTGCTCAGCAAACCTAACTAATGATGAGAAAATGCAAGTAGGAGACATAGCAGTAGCAGCACATGCAAACTTAATTCGCGGGACCAACCCACGTACAAAATGAGTCAACTTATGCTTCTCAGCCGGAATCATGTACAGTGCATATTTTGATAGACGGGTGAACTGCAAGCTGTATTCACGAACAGATTTTGTACCTTGCTCAAGTTTCTCAAACTTGGTAGCCATAGAAAACCTCTTTTCATCAGACAGAAACCTCTCCATGAATGCCTCCTTAAATTCAGCCCAAGTAGGAGGTACAACATCATTACCTCTTTAAGACTCCCACATCTCAAACCAAGCATAAGCAACGTCTTTCAACTGATATGACACAAACCTTATTGTTATATCCCGTATTTTGTACATTGGGATATTTTGAGTCAATTGCGATAAGTTAAGGACAAGGCTATTTACCGATTTTGCTTTACTACACAAGTGCTCATGAATTTTATTGGATGGAAATATTAAGAAAAATTAGAGGCTAGAAGTTGAAAATATATTTCATGAAAAGGGCACAAGTGGCCGTGTGGGCTCCCACCACCCATGACTTGGCCAATTGCCTCAAGCCATGAGATGTACATGTGTTCTTTGTAAGGGCTATGTATATATATATATATGCATAAGTAATGACAAAGCAAGACAATTCATCATTTTACACAACTCTAGAAATTTGGAGAAAAGAGGAGAAGATATTCGGCCATAAGCTAGCCGAATTGGTGTCCAAAAATCTTGATCAAAAAAATATTTTCTTCTAGCATTTCAACCAATTGGAAGGCCCTTATTAACGTGGAGTAGTTGTTGGAGCAATCAAACCATTCATTCTTGCAAGCACAAACCCTAGCCAAGTTGAGGAACTAAGTGGTAAAGGTAAGGTTTAATCTCCTTTTATATGTGTTATGAATGGTTTGTGCATGTTGTAGTATGTGGAAATGAATGAAATTCATGAAATTATGGTGTTGATGTTGTAGCCGTATAGGGGCTGCCTTGGTAGGGCATGGTGAATTGGTTTTACTTAATATTTTGGTTGTTGTTGTTGTGGATTCTATGATGTAAATGAAGGTTTAATGGTTCGAGTTGGAGTTGTAATTGTTTGTGGGTTGTTGTAGAAGCTAATATGATGTTAATATCATTTCTTACAATTGTGTGGATAATGTTGTTAACGTGTGGTTGTTAGTATAATTCGTGAATTTGGAAGAGAGAAATGTGTTGTTGTTGTTCTTTTGGAGTTTGGAGGTTTCGAGTGGTGTTGCATATTGGTTGGGTTGTTTTGAATATTGTGCGGATTGTTTGAAGTGTTCTTGAGTCTTGTTTGAATGGTTTCGGATTAGTACTTGAATGTGTGAGCATTGATGTTGGCTTGATTGTATGTAGTTGAATTGAATGTAAATGGAATGCCGTCGAGTTGTGTGGAAGAAGGTTGCCAACGTTAGAATACGTTTTGAATTACTTGTTGATGTTGTTAGTATGGTTGTTGGTGTTATTGTTGATGATTTGGCCGAGTTGAATTCTCGGGGTTGTTGAAATTATAGGGGAAATGCTGCCCGAATTTCTGTAAATAAAGTAATAGCTTGGGATTGAATTCCTAAGTACCTATGACTAATGTTTAGCCTCTAATGACGTTGTTGTAGATCTTGGAAAGCCCGAGACTTAAGTTCTGATTAGCTTAGGAAGCGGACGAGGTATGTAAAGCTTACCCTTTCTTTCTTTTGGCATGTCTTAGATGTAAGTAAGATATGATATGATACGAGCCTTGGGGTAGCTCTACTCTTAAGATCCGTGCATCTACGATTCTTATTCACTTCTTGATATCCACACTCTTAATGTAGTTGAGCTATTGCCCTCGAGTCTTTGGTATGTACGGATAATGAATGTTTAAAAGAGTTTTTTTATTCCTAAAGTGTTCTATAACGTATAATGTCTAACTTTCATATATGGTCTCGGATTGCTATGATATGTTCGTAGAGGATTCTATAATGAATAATGCCCGTAACTTTCATAGGCGGGCTCGGATTGGCTTGATACATGTTTATGATCCCTGTGACGTTATGTGACATATTTCGTAATGATATTTCAAGAGCCCTAAGTGTGACTATTATTCGGATACTCGAGCGTTGATTTGTCTACTTACCTATCGAGTCCTAAAAGATGATTTATGTGCATATGGTTTCTCATTTCTCTTGCTCGTCGGTTGTTGTGCATCTTTCAGGGTCCGGGCCGGGTATGTATTCGTGCACGGTTTCGGCTGCATTGTTCACCGAGTCCCTCACTAGGGGCGGGTGCGGTATATATATATGATGACGTGATGATGGCGCGATTTGAGCCAATTCCATTCGAGCTTCGTGAAAATGGAGTCTTTGAAGATCATGGGAGGTCCATGGGATGGCATACAGCAGATATGGGAGATAGCTTGGATGGAAGGCTTTACTGGGAGTCCAAGTCCCAAGGCTT
>NW_026720002.1:0-10859 GCF_029784015.1 Lycium ferocissimum
TCGGCCATTATTTTGTTGTACGAAATGGCGGAAGGCCACGCGGCTCGCCTTGTTTTATGTCGTATGTATATATATCATGTTTTGAGATGCCTCGAGCTACGTGTCGATTTTGGTGTTTCATTTAAAATTTTCAATTCTTGTTTTAAAAATAAAATAAAATTGAGTTGACGTTTAAGGGTTCGCTTGACTCTGATGAGAGTCGGGTGCCCGTCACACCCTGACGAAGGTTGGGGTGTGACGGTGACCAAAGTGTCGTAGAAGAACACTTGGGATTCGGGAGAACGATAACACCCTTAAAGAAAAGCGTGCTACCACGCAGACGATCGTTTACGACGTGATAAAGTGTCGTTGAAGAACACTTGGGATTCCGGGGAGAACAATCAAAATCCTTAAAGAAAAAACTTTCTTTTCCTGTTAGCCAAGACCATTGAATTCTTTTCACATCATCAACAACAAACCAATAGGTCAAGTTATATGACAATATGTAGGCTTATTTGCATGTGGTAAGGTGGCTTATTTCAAATTTTAGGATCTAGAATAGCAATAAAATACACTATATGAACCTTTTTTATTTGGACCAGAACACAATATTGCATAAACGTTTCTCCTTTGTCTTCCTTTCCTACTGCCAAAGAGATTTCTTCATTTACTATTTGACTTAATGCCTTCTCCTTTGAATTTAATCACATGAATATTGTTCCAAAAATACATTATTCTACTAACTGAAACCAATAAAATTTTCCTCCGTAACTATATTTACGAAGCAAGAGCGAGGGAATAATCTGGCTTTTTAAATGTATCTTTTCAGCCATTCGAAAACACCATGTCGAGAAAAAGATAAACTTTCTATACCTTATAGCCATTTCCATGGTAATTTTTAGTCACTCAAGATATGGTCGATTAAAGTTATACAAAAAATTACAAGAAGAAACAAGTTTAGATCCAACATCGGGTCCGAGAGAAACAATTTCACCACATATTCACAGAAATCGCCACTTTTATAAAATGCACCAACAAGAGTGAAATTGCAGAGAAAGTCAAAGGAAAAAAGCCAAATCTCGACTTTTTCTTTTGACAACAAAAATAGGGAAGAAAAGTGATATTGTAGAACCAAGCAAAGCAAAGACTCAACCAAAAGGCTTAAAATTATTTCAAACCCACTTCGATAAAGGACCCAAATTAATTGTTTGCGAATATCACAAAAGGGGTTCTATTTTTTAGCCTTTATACGAGTTTTCTAAACTTAGCTTATATCAAATACACTACCCACACCTCACAGATTAAAGAAAAAATAAGAGATTAAAGAAGAAATTCAAAAATAATCGGCAAAGAACTTACAATTTCTTGACTAATGATGTCTCAAATATGTCTTCTCGCATTTCTCAAACAACCACTTCTTCTAACCATTTAGCAAATTTTCAACCCTAGAAATTAACTACCTAATATTTTGAAATTTCAGTTGAAAAAGACCAAACAACAATATAAAAAGAGAAGATGAAATGAGGAGTTCGACGAGAGGAGTTCGATGGAGAATCGTTAATGGAGAGGATTTTTTGTTTGATACGTTCATCGGATGAAAGAAGACATATTAGTTTTGATTTAGCAAATAAATGTAAAAAGAAAAGAAAAGAAATGATTTTGGCGGGTTAAGCAAAAAATAGAGCGGGGAAATTAAAGGGCGGAAGGAATTAAAACCGTTCTAATAGATAAAAATAGGCATCACGGACAACATTAACGAAGAACGGTTAAC
Source organism: Lycium ferocissimum (assembly GCF_029784015.1). Classification (NCBI taxonomy): domain Eukaryota; kingdom Viridiplantae; phylum Streptophyta; class Magnoliopsida; order Solanales; family Solanaceae; genus Lycium; species Lycium ferocissimum. The sequence goes on from NW_026720002.1 coordinate 1,751, forward strand.
AAATGTGTTGCTATAGGTAACCCTATAGCGACGGTTTTGTACGATGGCAACGGTTTAATTATTAACTTGTACCTGGTGTCCTCAAAACCTTTTAGCAACGGTTAAAACCGTTGCTATATAACATCTACGGAACGGTTTAAGAACCGTGGCTAAACAATACTGTTGCCATAGGCTCAATTTACGTAGTGTCAACTCAAGTCACGGGATAGAAACATAACTTCAGCATATATATATGGGTGCCCGCGGGCGGATGCCGTGCTTTCTTAACTTCCCTTACTCACTTATATATATACATAAATGCATAAAATATAGAATATATATTATATTGCCGGCGTCGGCGGTAGGATCCATTTAACCATAAATATGCACATCCCGCGTCGGGCATCCCGCGTCGGGACGATATCAAGTCATGTAATGCCAGGCCGGTCGGGTGGATATGCGTATATAACGCTCTGCCATTACCTCCCTTTTCCCCATAAATATATGAAAATTCCATGAATAAATATCGGCGTCTATAGCGCCCATAAATATATGAAAATTCCATGTGTGAATATCGGCGTCTATAGCGCCCATGAATATATGAAAATTCCATGAATAAATATATACCGGCGTACGTATAGCGCTCGACTACGCTATTATATAATATACTTATACCATGTATTCATTTATTAGCGCGCATATAGCGCTCTCCGATTCTCGTTATCATCATCGTCTTAGAGGTATTCTCATTAAAGTAGTTACAACACTTATTGTTTAATAATCAAAGCACTAAAGAAAACACGAGAACGTGGGCCCACCTCGAGTCAAATGAGGTGGCGTACTCAACTTACCTATAATACGTGTCATGACGTTACTTATGAAGGCACTTGGGGTAATCGGGTCTTATCCTTGCACGTTCTAGAATATTTAGACACTTCTTTCACAATTCAAGTACTTTTAGTTCAATCATACTGAATGAATAGTACCTATTTTCAATCGCGGATTTCTAGAGTTAGAAAAGTCCCCGAGGCGCGAAATCAAACCTATACGTCAAGACATGCCAAGAAAGGAAGGAAACCTTACATACCTCTTTCCGCTTCTTTAGCTATTCCGAATTCACGTCGCATCTCGTCAAAATCGCAAATTGGTCATGTTTACCAAAACTCTCATTAGGGTCCTTAGAGTTAGAATCTTAAGGAAACACTTGGCTACGAAATTTCGGCGGCACTTCCAAATACACCAACCCAAAAGTCTAACTTGGCCGATTTCATCAACCACAAATCCGGGAATTTAACCCGTCCAAACTAACAACACAATATCAACAACCATAATAACAATTTCCATATTCCATCCAAGTTACGTTATAACAACTCAATCAATATACTACTTCCTTCAAAACCTTCCAACTCCAATAAAACATTATAATTCACATGCCAACAACACCATACTAACAACATTATTTTTCATGCATACAAGAATATAATACTTAATTTAAGTACTTCAATCATAAGTCCAACTCCTACAACTTCACAAGAATATTATGCATTCATTAGCAACATAGAATCCACAACATAACAACCAATACACTAAATAAAATCAACCCATTTTCTTCCACACTTCAACAATTATACACGGCTACCACAAGCACAACACCTACGGCTAACATCATGCATCCAAAACCACAACCTCTCCAAAATTATTCGACTTTCGTTCTCAACATAATATCCACATCAATAACAACTAACACTAGATAAAATAGTTAAAACATAATTCCTCCACACCCTACCTTAACCTATACCGTTCGGCCGACTCCCGCTTAAGTATATTTTTCATGAATTCTCATAGTATCTACACTTTACAACAACAAACACACCACACAACACAACACAACACACAACATATACACACATCCACGGCCATACCATGTTTTCATGCTTCCATGAGTTTTATTCATATTTTCATAAATTCCATCCTTCTTCTACATACCACATCATATTCCAACATCAAAACATGCAAAAGATGATGAGTTCTTACCTTTTCCTTCAACTCTTCACTTGACTAAAGCTTCCAACTTGCAAGAATATGAATCTTTCTTGTTCCAATGAATACTCCAACTTGCTAAGGGCCCTTCAATAAGTAGAAAACAATTTTTGAAGAAATTTTTGCCAAGGTTTTGTGGATTTCTTTCTATGGCCGAAAGTTGGAGAGCTTTTCTCCTTCTTGTTCTTGTTCTTTTTAATTCTTGAAATTTCTAGAAAATTGTATGAAAAAGATGACCTTGTCATCTTTTTATTTAGCTCAAATTAATTCCCATGTGGGCTTAAGCCCACCTCTAGGTGGACGGCCAAACATGGCCCCAAATGGTCAAGCCCCACTTTTTTTTTTTTGTTCTACACTTCATGAAAAATTGTTCTCCGAATTCCAAGTTTACCCAAATCTTCCTTATGTTTCCACGAGTCATATTGTGAATTTTCCCTTTGTACCCTTGACCTTTCTTGATAATTCCGCTTCTAAATTCTTCATAAGCCATTCATATGCTTAACAAAATGAAAATATGGCCTTGCTTGATGTCTCCCGCGATTGTCTTGAGTTATCCAATTGCACAAAAATGCGGGATATAACAGCCGCGGGCCCCACGAACGGGTGCCGGCCCCCATCCGAGCCCGACTGCGGGAGTTAGGGAAAAGTTATACCTTATGAGCTTACCTATTATGTTTTGGGGCATTCCGAGCTCGTATGCAAAAGTTACGGACGTTTGAAGTTCGGGACCCTTTTGTAGTCAAATTCTTTATAAAACCTTTGAAATTCATTCTTTTGAAAACATGAAAATCTTATTTTGGTCCCATTAAGGAGTAGATCTTAAGAAACGAACAAAGTACATACCTAAGCTCGGATTCTAAGAGTGGAATTACCCCAAGGCTCAGGTCATAGCCTAATAGTACTAAGACATGCCAAAGAAAGAAAGGTGAGCTTTACATACCTTGGCCGCCCTCGGAACTAATCCAATTTGCGTCCCGGCTTCTCAAGATCTACAACACATCAATAGGCATCAAGCATTAGCCATAAGCATCGAAGAATCTCATTCTAAGCCATTACTTTTCTACGGAAATTTCGACGGCCCACTCCCCTATATATTCACCAACCCCGAGAATTCATCTCGGCTAATATCAACAACAACCAAACCAATAATCATAGTAACAATATCGGTAAGCAATTCAAGATATCCAAACCAACATCCAATCTTACCCGAGACCTCCCAACTTAATGAGAACAATAACGACATATTTCTTTCTTTCAAGTTCATAAACTACGTCGACAACCTCATATGTTAGCAACATCATTTCCATGCATTCAAGAGAACATATTGAAATCACATTAAGCTTCAAATCAGCCCCTTCATCATCCAATACCACCCGAAATCCTCCAAGTTCAACAAGGGTAACGACAACGCATTTCTACTTTCCAAATTCATAAACTACATCCACAATTCCAGCGTTACAACGTAATCTTTACAATTATGAGAAAACATAGTAAAATCATATTAACTCTTAAAGCAGCCCACAACAATTGCAACACCAACATAAGTCATTAAACTTTCATTTCACATTGTAGAATTCACAATACGACAACTAAATTATATCAAATAAAATTAGCCCATCTCTCCTACGATGCGACCACCATTCGGTCACCAACACACACAACTTCATGCATTTCATTCATTTCGACACATTACGACATGCTCAAAACGTCCATAACGATATCAACCAAGCACTAAATAAAATTTGTTCGTCGTACCTACACCAACACATACACACGGCTACCTTGCAACACATCCAAGTTTCATGATTCTCATCCACTTACACATATTACAACATGTATAAATCATCCCTAGGACATGAAAAATAAAATTGATCCATACCTTTCTCCCACCTAGTTTCCCTCGGCTAGGATAATGAATCATGCAAACGAATGCCTTGCTTGCTCCAACAACTAGCTCATGTCGACAAGGACCTTCTAATTAGTAGGAAAACAAGAAGAAATTAATTTTTCTTAACCAAAAATTGGAGGGCAGATTCTTGACCATGGCAAACACGACTCCCCTCTCTCTCTTTCTTTTCTTTTTTCTTGACTTCTCTAGAATTGTAGAATGTTGTCTTGAGTCTTGTATGCCACACTTGTATATATATATATATATTTGTTGGGGCACATGGCTGGTCATGTGCCCCTCTTAGCCGTTTTTCTCCTTCATTTTTTTGTCTCCAATTTTCTTCAATTTTCTAGAATTTTCTTTAAATAAAAAAGACAACTAATTCCTTGACTTGGTCAACTTTTGCCCACATATTTGTATATCTTGCACCATAAGATGAACACATACCCCCTTTAATGGCTAGAATTTATTGGCCATTTCATGGAAATTATTTTCCCAACTTTTAGCCTCCAAATTTTTTTCCATAATGCATTCTTAGTCCCAAATCTTTCCTTAATGCTTCCTTCCAACAAAATCATGAACCATTTGTCGTATAACAAAGTCGAGAGATAACCTTGTCCATAATTCTTCGCAACCAACTTAAAGATATTCCGACGTGCGAAATGCGAGATATAACATTATGGATCGGGCCGTACGTTCCTCGGCATTCGGTTAATGTCAGCTCATATGATGTGTTTGATTTTTCGTATGTATGAGACGAGAAATGTTTTCAGAAAGCGAAGCATTTTGGCATTCGATTATCATATCTGTCTTTTGTATCTCTTATGTATGATTTGTATGTCGAATACAAGCACTTTGGTATTCGCTGTGTGCTCACGTTATACCCTTATTGGTTATACCGGCCACACCCGATCCTACTAGGGTGTGATGGGCACCCGACCCCATAATCGGAGCCGAGCGAACCCGCTGACTCTTATTGCACATATGAACTACGCCGTTTTTTTTTCCAACTAGCAATAACATAAATGCACCATCATGGACATAGACTAATAAGCTTTACGACCATATTATACAGCGACGGGGACAATCACGAGTACAAGTAGCTACTGTACATATCTGTCTACGAGCCTCTAAACATAGTATACATATACATAGGAAGGGCCGAGTACTGCCGTGCCCGAATATGTACCCCAAAGGTAGTACCAAGGAACTGGGCTCCGAAACAACTGGAGCGTTGCCAAAATGTGCCGAGAACTCAGGGATCGACTCGGCTATCCGCCGACTGCGCGCGCATGAAACGAGCGCCCACATGAAGGGGCGTCAGTACAAATAGTGTACCGAGTATGTAAGACATAGAAAATAACATAAACAAGAGCATAGATTATAAGTAACAATATCGAGGGGTCATGGATATATATCGAGAGATAAGAATGTAACCTGTGCATAGGAACGCCCTTTTCAGGCCGGATATCATGCATGCTCGTTTTTCCTTTTTGAAAACAAAACATTTCTTTTCATAGGCATAGCAAGTAGAATTTATATCGTATCATAATGTATCATAGCATAGCACAGTATATCATAGTATCATAGCATAGCATAGTATATCATAGTATCATAGCATAGCATCGTATATCATAGTATCATAGCATAGCATAGTATATCATAGTACCGAATATATCGGCGCCCACATAGTATAATTCCCGCGTCGGGCATCCCGCGTCCGGGATGATATCAAGTCGGGTACGGATACGTACCGTGAGTAACCGGCGCTCATAGCGCCCGCTTCTGCCCTTTTTCCCGAGTTTTTTCCCCAAATACAGTTTTATACATATATATATATATATCATAGCATGCAGGGGAGTCCAAGAGAAATCAGGTACTTATCGGAGTGACGTAAGGTCGGAACCCTCCGATCGCTTTATGGAGTAATCATGGCCGCTTTGTCTCACCTTGAAGGGACGATAGTCATAAGGCGAGACTATCAACATAGAACGTGTCATAGCATATCGGATTATAGACATGGCATAGCTGACATCGTAGAATCACAGGTAACAGGGAATCATAGTCACCATAGAATCATAGCAGTCGTAGGATCACAGTCTTCATAGGATCGTAGTCGTCATGGGATCATAGTATTCATAGGATCATAGGCATCCTAGATTCATAGTCATCATAGGATTATAGTCGTTATTTAGGTCATAAAAATTAGCAACATTATAAAACTTAGTTTTTAAAGAAAAATGTATATTTTGGAAAATGGCAATATTGTAAAACTTGGTTTTTGAAGAGAAAGAATATTTTGGAAAACACTTGTAACTTTCAATGAGGAAAAATCATGCGTTGGTGTTAAGGGCTTAGTTAAAACAATTCTTATTTAATAGTCGAAAAGATGTCCAAAAGTTTCCTTACATTATAGAATGAAAGTAAGCTAAATGGAACAATAAAAAAAGAATTCGGGAATAGCAGGCCCACCTCGAGTCAGACGAGGCGGCGTATCAAATTTACGTACATTACAGTTCATAGCGTCACTTGGGAGGGTCTTAGAGTAATCGAGTCTTATTTGGGTAAGTTACGGATGCTAAAAGTTTTTCGACGTTTCGCGCAAGTTCTAATTCAATTCTACCGAATGAATAGTAACTATTTTCAATCTTAGATTCCGAGAAAAGGAATGGTCCTCGGGACACGTAGTCGACTTAGTACGTCCCAAGACATGCCATAGAAAGAAGGGTGAAGCCTTACATACCTCGTTTCGCTCCTTATGGCACTCCAAATTCAAGCTCCAACTTCGCCGAAATCTACAAATTGGTCATGTTTACCAAATGTTAGTTCAAGTGTCTAGAAGTAGAATCTCAAAGTGACACTTGTCTACCGGAATTTCGGCAGCACTTCCTCTGTAAATACATCATTCCCCAAAATCATCTTAGCCAATTCTCATCAACAACAATCCGGGAATTCAACCCGGCCAAACTATCAATCATAATATCGCAACCATATTGACAATTTCCAATTTCAATCCAAGATACATTCTAACAACTTAATCAAGATACTACTTCCATCAAAACCTTCCAACTCCAATGAAAACAATAACAAACTAATAATTCATATACCAACGATATCATACAAGTCTCATTACCTTCCATACATGCAAGAACATTATATTCGATTCAAGTACTTCAATCTCGAGTCTCCAACTTCTACAACTTTACTAACTCATTAAGCTTTATTTGGAACATGCAATTCGCAACACAACAATCAACATACTAAATAAAACTTACTCACCATTTCTTCATAGTTCAACACATATGCGCGGCTATACATGCCATATACACTACACGGCCCTGACATGTGATACACGACTCACCTAACACCTATATATGCATATTCTTTTTGAATTTCCATCCCTTTCCATACAACACACAACACGTATATATATATATATATCATACACGGCCATACTTCCATCTTCATGAATCCCATAGTTTCTACACTTAACAACAATAACCAACATACAACACAACACAACATAACACACAACACATGCACACACACACACGATTGCCCCCTCAGGGTCACGGCTACATGCAATATTCCTTTCCTCCATGAATTTCATCCACTTTAGCATACTACACATGCAAAATTATCCATAACATGCAAGAAGAGCCAAACCTTACCTTTTCTTCAATTCTTCACTTGGTTAGAGATTTCCAACTTATGTGAATATGAGTTATTCTTGCTCCAACAACCTCTTCAACTTGCCAAGAACCTTTTAATGAATTGTTTAGCTAGAAGGAACAAGTTGCAAGCTTTCTCTCCTTCTCTTTCTCTTCTTTTTCCTCTCGGTTTCTTTCTTTCTCAAGGGGCCGAATGGCCTTGTCTATTTTCTCCTTCTTTCTCTTGTTCTTTAATTCTCTTGAATTCTCTAGAAAATTATGGAATAAGATGACTATAAGTCATCTTTTAAACCCAAGCCTTAGTTCTCATATGGGCTTGGCCCATTAAGAAGGAGTTGAATGGCCAACATGGCCCAACTCAACACAAGCCCACTTTTTTTTGTCATCCAATTCATGAAAATTATTTCCCAGTTCCAAATTTACCCTTCGTCTTCCTCCATAATTCCACGAAACATTTTGCGAATTTCCCTTTATGCCCTTGACCTTTCTTAACAATTCCGCTTCTAAATGCTTCGTAAAACCATTCATATGCTTAACAACTTAAAAATAGGGCCCTGCTCGTCGTCCTCCCGCAATAGTCTTGAATTATCCGATTGCACGAAATGCGGATATAACAATGTTTCGTTTTACGTATGCCATGCTTTACATGCTCGGTACATATTCCCGTGCCGACCCCGCTTTCTTCGGGGGGCTGTGTTTCGTATCGCGCGGTATATACGGATGAGTAGGTGATGTTAGCGAGAAGATGTTCCAGCTGGATTGGCGAGCTCCATTTCTCTGAGTCCGAGTCCAAGTGCTTTTGTATGGTATACGAAGTTATGGTAGAGACTTTGCGGACGGTGTCGTGTGTATGATATGTCGATTTTGTAAGCGGCTATGTAAGCGGAGTGTATTATTGCATTATGTTACGAACTTCATATGTTTACGAATTTCATACGATGCTAGTTTTATTTGATTTGATAAGATGAAAGGCATGTTTGTTTTCGAAAAAAAAAAAACAAAAGTTTTCATTATGTACTTGTGTCATGTTTTGTGGGCCCGATGGTTATGAGTATTACGAGTGTCGGCGGGTTCGCTCGGCCTTAAGTAAGGGTCGGGTGCCCATCACACCCTGTCGGAAATTAGGGTGTGACATCATGCCTTAGAAAAAGAAGGGACTAGCCTCACATATCTTTACGTCTTGCTAACTTTATCAATTAAATTCTTCCCTCCAATGTTCGCGATTCTACATTCAAGAGAATCCATACTAGAGTTAGATAATCGATAGCGTAATTATGCTTGAGCTAAGGCTATTAAAAATTGGGCAGCATTTCTTTTGTTCCTACAACTTTCTCCATATGATATAACAACTCCCAAACACATTAACAACATTCATAATACCATAACCAATAACTTCGACAAGTTTGACATTATTCAATTCTCCAAATTTCCTCTCAAGGTCATCCATAACCATGGCCATAATACAATGTTACATCCCGTGTTTTCGTGCGTCGAAAATTGTGCGAGTAAATGATAAGAAAGGACACGAGGT
>NW_026720003.1:0-10329 GCF_029784015.1 Lycium ferocissimum
TTAATGGAGTTTCTTAAGCTTGATTCTCCTCAAATCTTGTTATTGATCCTTGATCTCCTTAGTTTTCTTGTGGATGAAATGTTTGGAAGTTTCTAGAGGTGTGAGAGAGGTTGAAGTCGTGGTTGAGAATGAATAAAATGAAGTGGACTTAACATTTAAAGGCTTGGAGATGTTCGGGCGGTGGGACTTCCACGAATGCCTTCACGGTCCGTGGAACCCTTTGTTGGCCGTGGAACTCGGTCGTGGTTCATGACCAGTCAGCCACACTTTTCGCCGGCTGTTCCACGGACACAGCCACGGGTCGTGGAACATTGTGCTGTCCGTGGAACACGGTCGTGGAACTCACGGTTCCTGAATGGTTCCCGTCGTTTCGTTTGACCTCTAATCCTTATGGAACCTTCTTAGCACTTTTTTATCATTTCATTATGAATCTCGGGGGCATCATAACTCTTCTCCACAACATTCTTAAGGCATCATTTACTCAATACTCCTAGTTTAAGTGCGTCCAATACACTAACTTATAACTCGATTCCCTTAACTACTTTCTTGCTTCAACTCGGGATGCCTTTGGAATCTTAATTAGGACTATCAATTTGTACTTCCTGCTTATCCAACCTCGTATACGTCCTGTCCTTCGCGAGCCTACTCGCTTATATACTAAGGGGAATTTTCCGAGGTGTAACAGTTACGGCGTTATGATGTGATATGATATGTCGAGTTTCGGAGATATGAAATCTTCTGGAGTATGATGTGGCGTGGCGCCAACGACAGGCGGGCGACCACCGTTCTAAGAGCCCTATGCATGATTTGTATTTTTATGAGTAAGCATTTTGATATTTTGAATATTGCATTTACTTTCCGTACTTGGGTTTTGATTATGATCTTGTTTACTATATTTCATGCTTTGCATACTCGCACATATTCTGCACCGACCCCCTTTCTTGGGGTCGCATTTCATGCCGCGTGTACGAGATATTTATTTGGATGACCCACCGACTTAGATTCCCGTTCAGAGTCACCGACTTGAGCGCTCCCCCCCCTTGTTCTGGAGCCTATACTTGATCCAGCTTTTGTTATTATATATATATATATATATGTTTATTCACGGGTACGGCGGGGCCCGTCCCGTCATATGATTTCGTTATGACTCTTAGAGTCCGTAGACACATATGTGTGGGTTATGGGTATTCACCGTTCGGGTCGCGTATTCCGTGTGATTTGTGATTTGGACGTCCCCCTATACTATGATAGCCTTATCGGCTTATATGTGATATTATCTGCTGGATTGCGATAGCAATATGCATATTTGTACATTTGTGACAGCTTCGGGGTGACGTTCCACTTTTCTGTAAATATATGTTATTTGTACACGGTGTAAGTTATTCGTACGCTATTTCAAATTTGGGATACTGGGTACGTACGAGTGCCCAATTCGAGCACGAGTCGCGGCCTACGAGGTTGGGTCGTGACACATATAACTATAGGACCATACTACCCACACTGCGTATCTACGAGCCTCTACTAGAGTATCAGACATATGGACGGGACAGGACCCCGTCGTGCCCAATCATGACTATATACATATATATGTACCAAAAAGAATAATCGTGGCACCTCCGGAAAATGGAGTGCTCTCTAATCGCTGCTAGCTCCTATGAGTCCGGATCACCTCCCCGTCTACGTGGGCATGAACACGTTGGCTCCGAAGAAAAGGACGTCAGTACGAATATTGTACAGAGTATGTAAGGCATAGACAATAATGAAATATCTATGAAACAAGGAGGCATCAATAAGGAGCAATCTCTAACTGACTGAATCATAAAGGAAGTAGTGCATGCTGACTTACTTTCATACTCATCATCATATCATATATGCATAATGTATAAGCTGCCTAACCATGTAGGTGCGGTGTGATAATCAATAACATTAGCAATAGCATTAACCGCGTCCAGTGCCTCCCGCGTCCGGGTATCATCTCATGCCGTCCACTAGTGGCGCCGCCCATGCCATTTGGCCATGGTGTATAGCCGCCCCGCCGTATAGGTGCGGTGTGATATCATCATATGCTCATTACAACATGCTCATTATATGCTCATTACAACATGCTCATTACAATACATTTATCATACATGCTTATCATAATATGCTTATAGCAAGACATACATAGAGACTCATAGATAATCATACTTTATCGGGGTGACGTAAGGTCGTGGACCCCCGATGTCATTTTGAGCATTCATAAGTATTCTTCCTCACCTCGAAGGAACATCATAAGGTGAGTGTATATAATGATCAACATCAATGGACGGCGGATAGCTTCATTAGCTTAATAGGGGAATCATATCAAGACTATAGCATTTTTAGACTTTAACTTATCATTATCGTCATCTTACTCGTAGCATATCTCTTATCTCGTATGGTCATTCATGAACAAGGACTCATAGCTTTCTAGAAGATGGGACATTCATGATACAAGAGGAAAATCATGCTATGGAACTCATGCCTTAGAAAGAAAGGACTAGCCTCACATACCTTTGTCGTTTACTATTCTATCGCTTGCTCGTTCTCCTTTAATGCACTTGTTTATACCTTCAATACCGTCATTAGCTAACTAATCATGAAAACGTACTTACTAGAGCTAGAGAAATTTGGGCAGCATTTCCTTTGTTTATACTACTTTCCACCATATTCCATATCAACTCCCAACATACATAATGAAAATCACAATATCCTTAACAACAATCGTCATTCATTCGTATGATTCGTATTTCACATTTCTACTTCAATCCTCCATATTCATGACTAAAGTCCATCGTCGTATTCTTTCATATCCAATACTTATTTCATGTTCTATAGGTCACTTATAACACATTTATAACATCAACATATCCATTTCCATGATTCAATTCAACTATCACATACTAGCAACACTATTCACACATTTGATGACCCATTTGTTATACACTTCTACAATCCATGAGTCTTAACTTAGTAATACTTCAAATAGCATGTAAAGGTCATGAAACTTACCTTAAATAATAGAGGAACAAGCTTTGGATGATATTACACCTTTTCCACCAAAACCCTACTTTATCTCTCTTGGGATTTCTTGACTTGGAAGACTTTTAATGGGTTTCCTTCACTTGATTCTCTTGATTTCTTGTTATTGATCCTTGATTTCTATGGATTTCTCATGGATGAAGTGTTTGGAACACTCTAGAGGTTTCTTGTGTTGTGGGGGTGAAGTATGAAATGAATGAAATGAAAAGGAAAGGTCCTTATATGAAATTAAGATCAGCCCCGATGGAAATATACGGACCAACATACGGTCCGTATAAAATCTACTGACCACATGTTGGACCGTATATCTGGTCCAGTGAATCATGACCTACTGGGCTGGATCTACGGCTGGACATACGGTCCGTAGATATTATACGCCGCATGTCCGCCGTATGTCTACCCAGTTTTCCGAGAGTTGTTTCGTCGACTCGTTTGATCTCCGATCCTTATGGAACCTTCTTAACACTTGTTCAAAACATCAATATAATTCTAAGGGACATTATAACTCTTCCTCAAAGGGTCATTAAGACATCATTAACTTAATACTCGTAATTCTTATCCGATACTCAACATATAACTCGCTTGTCTTAACAACTTTCTTTCCTTAACTCGGATGTCTTTGGAAATCTTAATTAGGATCGTCAAATACTATTTCTTACTTGCTCAAACCTCGTATACATCATACCCTCTGCTCGTCTATTCACTGTACGCTAACGGGGAATTTTCTAAGGTGTAACACTTTTGGCATGTCTTAGTTGTAATTAGGCTATGATACGAGTCTCGGGGTAACTCCATTCTTAAGATCCGAGCGCTTATACGATTCTTATTCACTTCTTGATGTTAACATTCTTAATATGGTCAAATTATGGTTTTTAAGTCTTTTGTACAGTTGGATTTCAAATGTTGCATAGAGAATGTTGTTTTTAAAGGATTCTATAACTACGAACGCCCGTAACTTTCATAGACGAGCTCGGATCGCTTCGAAACGTTCGTAGGAGATTCTATAATGAATAAGGTCTCCAACTTTTATAGATGGACTCGGATCGGTTTGATACTCATCCGTGGGCCCCGTCCAACTTTCCTTTGTGTAATGCTAACGACTTTTGAAGGGATTTAGTGCGACTATCATCTTAACCCTCGAGCGCCGCTTACTTACTTCTCTATCGAGTTTGTAATGACGATTATGCCCCTAATTTCCATAAGCTCTTTCATATGGTTTGATACGTACCTACGAGTCCCAAGGTTCTATTTGATATATTTTCGAACGACATTCGGAAGAAACTTGATTTGACTATCGCCTTGGTTTTTAAATGATGGTTCATTTTGATTATTCTATCGAGTCTTTGAAAATGTTTTAAACTGCATATAGTTGCTCACGACTCTGCTCGTGCATATGGTTGTTACCTCTTTCGCCGAGTCCCGGGCCGGTTATGTATCGTGCGCACTATGTTATATTTCGGTGTGATCTTTGTGTTACGGTTCACCGAGCTCCTCGCTAGAGGGCCGGGTTCCGTTTATATTTGGTGTTATGCTGTGTTATGGCGTTATGATGTGTTATGCTATGTGACGGGGATACGGAGATATGAAACCTTCTGGTGTGATGCTGTGTTATGGCGCCAACGACGGGCGGGCGACCATATTCTAAGAGCCCCATGCATGATTTGTGTTTTTAATAAGTAAGCATTTTGGTATTCTGAATATTGCATTTACTTTCTGTACTTCCGGTTTTGATTATGATCCTGTTTACTATATTTCATGCTTTGCATACTCAGTACATATTCCGTACTGACCCCCTTTCTTCGGGGGGTCGCGTTTCACGCCGCACGGAATGGTACTTGTTTGGATAATCCACCGGCCTTAGGATTTCGTTGTTTGTCTTGGAGCGCTCCCTTGTTCCGGAGCCTATACTTTGGTCCAGATTCTGTTATTGTACATATGTATATGATATATGTTTATTCAGGGGTACGGCGGGGCCCTGTCCCGTCATATGATTTTGTTATGACTCTTAGAGGTCTGTAGACATATATGTGTGGGTTATGGGTAGTTACTGTTCAGTTGTGTCCGTGTGATTTGTGTCTTTGGATGTCCCCCCTGCATTATGATAGCCTCACCGGCTTATGTATGATATCGTCTGTTGAAAGATGTGATTATGATCTGTATATACATTTGTGACAGCTTTGGGGCGACGTTTCACTCTTCTGTACGTATATGTTATTTGTACACTGTATAAGCTATCCGTATGCTATTTCTGATTAATGGGTGTGTACAGGTGCCCAGCTCGGGCACTAGTCGCGGCCTACGGGATTGGGCCGTGACAAACAATCATTCTAATAACATCAACAATCGATTCAAACCGCATTCCAACATTAGTAACTCTTTTCTACATACTTCAACAACATTCCATCATATTCAATTCAACTACATACAATCAAACTAACATCGACGCTCATACATTCGAATACTAATCCGAACCCATTCAAACAATATTTAAGAACACTTTAAACAGTCCACACAATATTTCAAACAACCCAACCAATGTACCACTTCACCCGAAACCAACCCCAAACCCGAGAACACAACACCAACACATTCCTCTCTCCCAAATTCATGAATTATACCAACAATCCATACGTTAACAATGTCACTTCCATAAATATAAAATTACATTAAAAGCACATTAACTACCAAATCAGCCCGCAACAATTACAACATCAACTTGAATCATTAAGCTCTCATTTTCATCATAGATTCCATAATGACGACAACCAAAATACTAAATAAAATTAGTTCATCCCTTGGCATACAAGGGAGGCCATATTCGGCCACCACCACCACACACAAGTTTCATGATTTCCATCCATTTCAACACACTACAACAACCAAACATGCTAAATAGAATTAATTCATCACTCCCACACAACATCACATATACACGGTTTACAAGCCATATACACGGCTCCACTCCAATCATGCATATTTCCATAAGTTCATCCATTTTTACATACTACAACACGTACAAATCATTCATAACATATGAAAAAGAAGATTAAGCCTTACCTTTTTCACTCAACTTCACAACTTAGCTAGGGTTGTAAATGATGAAAACGAGTGGTTTGTTCACTCCAACAACAACTCCACATTAACAAGGACCCTTCAATTAGTGGGTTTGCTAGAAAGAAATATTTTTTTGATCAAGGTTCTTGGACTTCAATTTTTTTGCCTATGGCCGAATACTCCCTCTTCTCTTTCTCCAAGCTTCTCAATTTTTCTCTAAGTGTTGAAGATGAAGACTATGGTCTACTTAATCATCTTTTATTACATATAATACGCTTCCATGGGGACCTTGTCCCACACCCCACCTTGGCCGACCACTTGGCCCCTTAAATTCATGAATTATAAGTTTCCATAATTCACTTCCATCCCCAAACTTTCCTTAATATTTCATGCCAATAGTACTTACAACAACTTGTGCATTAAAACTAAATTGGAAAATAGCCTCGTCCTTAACTTATCGCGGTTAGCTCGGATTATCCCAATGTACAAAATACGAGATATAACATCCTCCCCCCCTTTAGAACATTCGTCCTCGAATGTTAAACTAGTCCTACAGGGTCTTACAAGTATTTTTGGGGGATTTTCTTTCATAGCTATCACACACAATTCATTCATCCATCAACATAACCAATTAAGGAATTTAGATTACCTGTAGGTCTCGGAAATAAGTGAGGATACTTCTTATTCATCTCTTTCTCAGCTTCCCAGGTCATCTCCTCCCTGTTATTGTTTCGCCATAACACCTTAACAGAAGCCACATCTTTATTACGCAACCTTCTCACCTGACGATCCAATATGGCTATAGGCTGCTCTTCGTAGGATAGCTCCTCTGTGACCTGGATATCATCTATGGGAAATATTCTAGAAGGGTCACCAATGCATTTGCGAAGCATAGACACATGGAATACCGGATGCATCGCTCCCAACCCCCGGTAGATCTAATTCATAGGCAACCTTGCCTATTTTACGGATAATCTGATAAGGCCCAATATATCTCGGACTGAGCTTCCCTTTTTTGCCGAATCTCATAACACCTTTCATAGGTGACACTTTCAGGAATACCCAATCACCAACCTGGAACTCTAAATGTCGACGTCGATTATCTGCATATGATTTCTGTCGACTCTGGGCCGCTAATAGCCTTTCCCGAATAAGCTTCACCTTGTCAACTGCTTGCTGGATCATATCTGGGCCAATTAATTTAGTTTCGCCAACATCGAACCAGCCAATTGGTGACCTGCATTTTCTGCCATACAGAGCCTCATATGGTGCCATTTGAATGCTAGAATGGTAGCTATTATTATAAGCAAACTCAACCAATGGCAAATGATCATCCCAGCTACCTCTAAAATTAATAAAACAGGCCCGCAACATATCTTCCAGCGTCTGAATAGTACGCTCGGCCTGTCCATTAGACTGAGGATGAAATGCTGTATTAAGACTCACCTGGGTCCCCAATCCTTCTTGAAATGATCTCCAGAAGTTAGCTATAAACTGGGCACCTCTGTCGGAGATAATAGATATGGGGACTCCGTGAAGTCTCACTATCTCCTTAATATATAACCTGGCATAGTCCTCAGCTGAATAAGTAGTCCTGACTGGAAGGAAAGGGGCTGATTTTGTCAGCCTATCAACGATAACCCATATGGAGTCATATTTTCATGGAGTGCGAGGTAAGCCTGTAATGAAGTCCATATTAATTATCTCCCATTTCCAAGTCGGAATTTCCATTTCCTGTAATAATCCACCGGGCTTCTGATGTTCGATCTTAACCTGCTGGCAATTTGGGCACTGAGCAACAAACTCCGCTATGTCCCTCTTCATACCGTCCCACCAGTACAAGCATCTGAGGTCGTGATACATCTTTGTCCCTCCCGGATGAACAGAATAACGGGCATAATGTGCCTCGCCCATAACCTGCCGCCGCAGCCCCGCAATATCGTGCACACATAACCGCCCCGTGTAGTAATACTCCATCGTGTGTAATCTCGAACGGGGTCTTCTCCTTTTCACGGCCGCATCTCTCGTACCGTGCGTAATATGGTCCTCATACTGTCGTCGCTTTACCTCTTCCATAATAGAGGATTCAGCAATTCCTCGAACAGAAACCCCAATATCTCCAGAATCAGCCAAGCGGACTCCAAGACTAGCTAACTGATGAATCTCATGAACCATTTCCTTCTTCTCTGATGGCACGTCCGTCAAGCTACCCATAGACTTACTACCGAGTGCACGCTACGACATTAGCTTTCCCTTGATGATATAAAACATCGACATCGTAGTCTTTCAAACAACTCTAACCACCTCCTCTCGCCGCAAATCAGCCTCCTTCGCTTAAAGATATATTGGAGGCTCTTGTGATCCGTATAAATATCAACATGAACGCCATATAGATAGTGTCTCCATATCTTCAAAGCATGAATTACCGCGGCTAGCTCCAGATCGTGGGTAGGATAATTTCGCTCGTGCTTTCCGAGTCGCCGGGAGGCATAGGCTATAACTCGCCATGCCGCATTAGTACACAACCCAGCCCAACACCGAAGCATCACAATAAATAACATAACCATCCGGTCCTCGGAAGAAGAGTCGAATCGGAGTTGTAGTCAACTTCTTTTCAAAGAATCGGAAGCTTCGTTCACAAGCATCGGTCCACCGGAACTTGCCCCTTCTCGTTAGCCTCGTTAAAGGCGCTAAAATCGAAGCAAACTTCTCCACAAATCTCCGATAATAACCAGCTAACCCCAGAAAACTACGTACCTCCGTAGGTGTCGTAGGTCTAGGCCAATTCTTTACGGCCTCAATCTTCTGGGTATCAATCCGAATGCCATCAGCTCCAATAATATGCCCCAGGAATGCCACTGAAGTTAACCAAAATTCACATTTAGAGAACTTAACATATAATTTCTGGTGCTGGAGCACCCCAAGTACCGTCCTCAGGTGATCTACATGCTCCTCTTCTGACCGCGAATAGATCAGAATATCGTCAATAAATACAATCACGAACATATCCAGGAACGGCTTGAATACCCGATTCATCAGATCCATAAACACGGCTGGAGCATTGGTCAGCCCAAAAGACATCACTCTGAATTCATAATGCCCATATCGGGTCCTGAATGCTGTCTTTGGAATATCTGACTCTCGTACCCGCACCTGGTGGTAGCCTGACCGCAGGTCTATCTTCGAAAAACACCTAGCACCCTGCAACTGGTCAAACAAATCATCAATCCTGGGGAGGGGGTATTTATTCTTTATGGTTACCTTATTCATCGCTCGTATTCAAACACATCCGCCGACCCATCTTTCTTTCTCATAAACAATACCGCGCTCCCTCAAGGTGATGTGGCCGGGCCTAATAAAGCCCTTCTCTAATAAATCCCTCACCGCTCCTTCAATTCTTTTAATTCTGCCGGTGCCATTCTGTACGGAGGAATAGATATAGGCTGAGTGTCTGGCAGCACATCTATCGTGAACTCTATCTCCCGCTCAGGAGGAAGACCTGGAAGCTCATCTGGGAATACATCTGGGAATTCATTAACCACTGGGACTGACTGAAGAGTCGGTGCTTCTGCTTTTAAGTCATGCACACGAACCAGATGATAAATATAGCCCTTTCTGATCATTTTTCTTGCCTAGAGGTTGTCACACCCCGACTTAACTAGGGTGTGATGGGCACCCGACCCCGTGTACGGAGCCGAGCGAACCCGCTAACTCTTATTACACATATGCACTCTTTGGATTCTTAAGACAAAATGAAGTAAAATACATAGTAGTTTTTTTTTTTCTGAAAATCCTTTCGTCATTTCTCAAAGTAAATACAGTTTGAAAACATGAGGGTCGTATAATAAAACACGTCAATCGGTGAGACTTTTTTAAAGTCGACACCTTAGACCCACGACTCGTCCGCAAAGTCTCTAACTCGTAATCATGGACCATAGCACGTGTGCGTCGACTCTGCCACACCCGCAGCAAGCGGAGTTCGCCAACTTCGCCGAAACATCTTCTATGCTAATTTTGCGTCGTCCGAGTGTACCGCGCGGCACGAAACGCAGCTCCCGAAGAAGAGGCCGTACGAACAATGTACCGAGTATGTAAGGCATGAATAGTAACATAGAAAGAGATGTGATCATGTACAACAACAGGATAGAGATGTAAAGCATATCGTGTGTGAGAGAGAGAGTATCCGGTACATAGGGAATATATCATGTAAAGTCA
>NW_026720004.1:0-10974 GCF_029784015.1 Lycium ferocissimum
TTCTTTTCGCATACAATGATACTTTTCATCCCAACTTCCAATTTTTCAACATAAGTATTCATAACATATTTCCATCTTTCAATTTCGTCATCCATAATCATAATTCATATCTATAACCTTACTTTCATAATTACATAAAATTACATAAAAATCTCATAACAACATACAACCAACTTTCATGCTAACTTAATTCATTAAACCTTTCTTTTCATCACAAACATCATAACAACACAACTAACAACTCTATAGAATTTAATTCACTTTACCTCACCATAACAACATCACACGGCCACCTTCAATTCTTCAACTTCATCCAAATTTTCGTTTCCAATACAATTTCCATAATTTCCACAACTAGAATACTACTAAAAAAAATTCAACACACCATGCCTACATAACCATGCATACACACGGCTACACTTGCATGCACACACAACACACGGCTAAGCACATACACATCACAACTCCATGTTTATTTTCTAATTTCAATCCTCATAACATATATACTTATTTCATAACATAAAACATGGAAATCTTACCTCTTTCTTGAAATTCCAACTTGCCGCAAACGTAACTTTCTCGCATGAATAACTATACCATGTTGGAGAGCACTTCAAACTTACCAAGAATTCAAGAAGAACCAAATTTTTGAATCAACGACCAAGGCTCCAAATTTTTTTTTCCTTTTCTTTCTCTTTTCTCTCCATGGCCGAACCTCATCTTTCTTTTTCTCTTGATTTTTCTTTTGTTCTCTTGAAGTTTCTAAGGATAAAGCCACTTATATAATTAATTTGGCACATGGAGAAATTAATTAAAACATGGGTTGGGCCAAAGGCCTTGGCCGGCCAACCCCTCCTTTTGGGCCTCATTTTTCTTATTTTTTTTTGAGCCCAATTCACTAGAATTCTCGTTTGCAAATTCCCGAAACATATTTTCAAAATTCCAATTTTGCCCTTAGGCCTTCTCCTGTGTTTTCGCATTCAAACTTCCATAACCGGCTCACACTTGCTAAGAAAAATCCAAATATGGCCTTATTTCTTACAAGCAAAAATTATTCCAAATTTTCCAAATGTGCCGAAATGCCGGATATAACAATAATCGTATATATATATTCTTATACACATATTTCTACCCGGCATCACAAGCTCGGGGACTTATTATAGCCCTTCATAGGCACCCATACATATAATGGCTCGTAAACATCTTTGACATCACTTTACCCTCGTCGTTATACTAACATCATCACTATCGTTACATCTACATTATAGACTTGCTAATCATATGAAGAACTTTGGTCAAGTAGTAGTACACATCAAGGATTGTGAGCTTATGAGCTCGGAATGTCAACCAAGTAGGCACAACATACTCATATAGAGGAATTAGGATTTTGGCCAAGAACCATGCCTTATGAAAGAAGGGTTAGCCTTACATACCCTTTTGTCGCACTATTCTATACTTGCACGGCTCCTTCCGATGATAGCACTTAGACCTACATTAATATCATAACAATAGCCATTAGTCATCCACACTATTCACATTATCTAGATTTCTCAATTTGCCTCTAATTTACCCATTTCATGGTCATAATACCCCGACTTCGTCCATTCGTCTAAAGTGTCTAGTTCATGTTCTTAATACCATTTATAACACATTCATAACGTAACCCATTAGCATTCATGATTCAATCCCAACTACGCCTCAAAACGTCATTATTCATCATTCATAACCCATTTGCTTTGTTTTCTTATAATGACCAAGTGTTTCAACTCCCAACTACCTTAAACAACATATAAATATCATGAATCTTACCTTAGATTCTTTAGGAATAAGCCTTGGTTGCTAATACTCCTCTTTGAGCAAAACCTAGTTTTTCTCCATTTGGATTTCTTGACTTGGATGATCTTTGACGGTTTCCTTTACTCTTGGTTCACTTATTTAGTGTTGTTGATCCTCCAATATCCTTGAAAACTTGTGTAATAAATGTAGAGAGAGGTTCTAGAGAGAAGTAGTGAAATGATGAAATGAAATAAACAAGTCTTGGTCCTTATATTTAATGACTTGAAAAACTGTCTTTGGGGTGAACGGTGGTCGTCCATGGAGGTTTACGGTCCGTATTCCACTTTACGGACCGTCCCTCGCGGTTGTCTTTAAGCTTAAGCTGAAACGAAACCTTGGCAACATGCATGGTGATTTACGGCCATGGTTTACGGGCCGTAAATCACTTCACGGTCCGTCCACCGGGTCGTATTTAACCATTTCTCGGGTGGGCGAAAGTTGAAGTTTTTGCATGGCGGTTTATTTATGCTAGTTTACGGACCGTATTGCACTTTACGATGCAGCCGTGATACGTGGTTTACGACCACTGGGCAGTTTTTTTTGCCAATTTCCAACTTTTCACATCTCTCGACTTTTATTCTATTCATTCTCATCCATATTCATGCATTGCCTAAGAAACATTATACCCTCGCACTCCTCGCACTCATCACTAGTTCGTCCGCTTGCGTACCAACGGGAAATTTTCCGAGGTGTAACAATAACATTCTCCCCCCCTTTAGAACTGTTACATCCGGCATTTTTGCGTATTCGGAAAACGTGGAATTAACCTTGACTTGTAAAGAATAAGGCCAAGTTTGGATTTTCTTAGTATGAGCATGCCGGTTATGGAAGTTTGAATGTGGAAACAATGGAGAAGGCCTAAGGGCAAAATGGGAATTTTGGAAATTAGTTTCGGGGATTACAATGATTAGTCATAAATAATTGGGCCAAAAAAAAAGAGGAGAAAGGAGGCCCAAGTGGAGGAGGTGGCCGGCCATAGTGGCCATGGCCCAACTCCATGGAGATTTAATTCTCCATGTGCTAATTAATAAAAAGGGGCACTAAGTCATCATTTTCATGAAGTTTCAAGAACAACCAAGAACACAAAACAATTGAAAAAAAGAAGAAGGAGAAATTCGGCCAAGCTAGGAGAAGAGAAAAAAATTCCCAAGCCTTCCAACTTTGATCCAAAATCATAATTTTCTAGTATTCCTACTAAGCTCAAAGCCCTCTTCAAGGTGGTGTAATTAGTTTAGCAAGAAAGTCACTTGGTGGCAAGTGAAGAATTTGAGGAAAAGGTAAGAATTCTATCCTTTTATGTTATGGAAGACTTGTATGTATGTTGTAGTATGTGGGAATGAAAGAAAAGCATGAAATTTGTGTGTTGTGTGTGCATGGAAGTGTGGCCGTGTGGTTTAAGTGAGGGAGGAACCAAAATTTGATTTATTTATTATGTTAATTGTGTTGTTGTGATCTTGTGAAATAAATGAAAGAGTAATAGTTCAAGTTAGTATGGAAATGGGTGTTGGCCGAATGGCCTCCTTTATGTAGTCTTGAGTGAACAAATTGTCGTTAGTGTTTTCGTCGTCGTCGTTATGGATTTTATAAGGAAAAATGCAAGTTCGACGACTTAGAATGATGCTATGTTGGTTATGGCATGACTTGAGAATTTATGTGAATTTTATGCAATTTTTACCTTTATGAGTATTGCATTGTTAGTATGTGGATTAATGTTGTAAATCATGAATTTGGAAGATAAGAATGTGTTTGGTGTTGCCTTCGGGTTTGGAGATGAATTCGGGTGAGATGGAGTATGGTTTGAGTTGTTTGGAGAGTTTGTAAATTGTTTGAAATGTTCTTGAATATTGTTTAAATAGTTTTGAATTAGTAATCAAATGTATAAATGTCGATATCGGTTTGTATGTAAGTAGTTGAGGTAAGTTATTGGAATATTATGAATGTTGTTGGATTATGTAGAAAAAGAGCCATTAAGGTCAGAATGTATTTTGAATTGATTGTTGATGTTGTAGCTTGGTTATTGGTTTGGTTGTTGTTGAAATAGTAAGTTGAATCTCGGGGGATGCTATATATATAGGGGAGATGCTGCCCAAATTGTTATAGAACAATATTGGTTAAGTTTGGAAATTGTAAGTCTCGAATGAATAGTAAGCGGTAAAGGTGACCATTTATGATTTTCGACGAAACGGGATTGGAGTTTTGGTAAGCGAGAAAGGCACGGAAGGTATGTAGAGTCTTCCCTTCTATTCTGGCATGTTCTAAACGTGTTAGGCTCGGACGCGGGCCTTAGATATGACTACGTCTCCGAAATCCGAAATTGAAATTGGCCCCATTTCTTTCGCCGCAATTGAACTAGTTTCTTACAAATTGTAGTTTAAGCGACTTATATGTATGTAACTTTCCCAAATAGATTCGGATTGTTTCAAAACTCTCATGAATGACTCCATAAGGCTTATGATCCATGATTTGAGTTCACCACCTCGATTCACCCGAGTGGGCCCACGAAATCCGAGACCTCTTACTATGGTTTTAATTGATTATGTCTACACACAAAATGCTTAAAGGAATCTTGTGATCATTGTACCGTGGTCAAATGATAAATACGACGAATCTATGATATTATGATATATGTTATGATCCTATAAAATATGATTCGATGCAAGTTGCGTGCCATCCCCAAAAAGGGACTATATATATACTATGATTGTCATCCGATTTCCTTGCCGGCGATATGTCATTTAAATTGTTCTATTTGTTAAGGAACGATCATTAAATATTCCGTAAGCCTTGTGATATATTTGCTTCGTATGAACGATCTCAAAAGTCTCGTTTTGACATAATCCGTCACGACATCGAGAGGTACGAATTATGACTTATTGTTGATTTGTCTATTAAGTACGGACTTGTATGCATATGTTTACGCATTGATGCGTTCGTGCAAGCTATGATATGTCTTTTCAACGAGCCGGGCCGTGACATGTTCTCGTGCGCACTTCTTTGTATTATTCACCGAGTCCCTCGTACTTGCGGGCGGGACACGCTATCCGTTCATGATTATGATGTGATGATACGGGGATGGTGGCCGGGGATGGCTCATGATTATTATTCACGAGACCGCAAGAGAGGGGCGGGACACGTTATGTACGCATGATATATGATTCGACATGCATGATTCCATATTACCGAGTCCCTTAATAAAGGGGGCGGGACACGTTGTCTATATATATAAAGTATGATTTTGTTATGCATGATTTCACCTACCGAGTCCTTATCGGAGGGCCGGGACACGACGTATGTTCATATGATATTACATGATCGATATGCATTACTTATCTTTTGGCACTATGTTTTTCGAGGTCTCGGACAAGGTATTACCTTTTGTACTTGATTCTAACCATAGCTCCGTCCGTTATGTACATGTACCCCTGTCTTTGATTATGATTATATTTGTTGCCTTTCCGCTTTACATACTCGGTACACTGCGTGCGACCCCACGTTCTTCGGGGGCTGCGCTACATGCCGCGGTACGGACGCGCCGCGTGATACGCCACCGGCGTAGGATATCGTCCGTGTTTGGAGTCGCTCCCCTTGATCCGGAGCTTGTACTTTTGGTATATATCTTTCTGTTTGTCATACATTACGTACATGTACTTATTTGGGTACGGCGGGGCCTGTCCCGTCTTCGATTCATTACGTATGTTAGAGGCTGTGTAGACATGAATGTGGGTTATGGCTATGTACGTACGGTGTATGTATATGTAATATGTTTTGGGAGGTTCCCCCGCCACGGCAGCCTTGCCGGCTCGCCTATATACGCGTATGTGGATATGTTGGCTCTGAATGGCCTTTGTTGGTATTTTCTGCATGCAGGGTGATTTCGGTTAGTAAGAAAAACAGAGGAAACTCTGCCCAATTTTTTCTAAATACTCGAGTTACTACTTTTGAGCTTTTGGTACGTACGGGTGCCCAGGTCGGGCGCTAGTCACGGCCTACGGGGCTGGGTCGTGACAAGAACATTCGTCCTCGAATGTTCAACTGACCTCATGGGGCCTCTTAATACTTCGGGGAGGTCTCCTTCTTTCCAAACACATACTTGAACTTGATCAAAGCACTTGTAAGGGTCTTCATTTTCCAACTCCTTCCATCATTCTTCGACATTCCCTCACTAGGGCTGCTCGGGGTCTTAAATCGGATATACGGCGAACTGAATCTTTGTCAGGATCAGAAGATCAAACGGACGTCGGACGGAGTCACATCCGGAATCGGAATTACGTAGGTACGACAGACAGAATCATAATCTGACGTTATCTTAGGCAGACTCAAAATCGGAGCCAGACGTACATGAGCATATCGAACAATCTCATAATCAGAATCAGACGTACCGAACTATATTGGATACATCCGTGGTCAGAGTCAAGCGTATCGGCACATGTACCAGACAGATTCACAGTCGGGGTCAGACGCACAGACGTATGTCGGACGGATTCATGATCGGAGTCAATCGTACAGAGATGTATCAGACGGGTTTGTAGTCGGAGTCGGACATATAGAGATATAGCAGATAGAAACATAATTAGATTCAGAAGTGCCGGGGTATAATAGACGGAGTTTCTTCGCAGTCAGAGGCGCAGAAATATGGCATACAGAATCGCGATCAGAATCGGACTATTTTTACCACTACTTTAGAGACCTACGGAAATTTCCTTGTCGCGTTTTACTTCTCGCTCGATTACAAACTTGCTTTCCTCATTCTTACATAATGGCTTCCTACTTCGCTTGTCGGCTCCCTCGAAGGTTTTTACTTAATCATATTCCTTATCCTTAATTCCTGCCAACACTTCCATTTCCTTGCCCTCAATATCTTCACTCAGTTGCTTTTCCAAATATCGTCATGTTAGAACTCTTCCAATCACTAATTGCATCGCAATCGGGGTCAGTCCCGTCCGTAACATTTGTTTCTCACCTTTCACTTCACCCCTATGTTCCGTGTCGTAATACCTGCCGTTAGTTGCAGCCTTTTGTTGTTAGGACTCGCCTTTTGACCAACGTAATCACCAAGGAAAAGTCCTACGCATACATATATATATACACTCATCACCATTCTACTTACAAACATTTCCAATCGCTTTTCGAACTTACCCTAATTCCCAAGCGATATTGCGCTTTCTTCCTTTTTCCCCATTCAATCTGCTCCAGTCTGCGCGACTTCTGTAAGAGTGCGTACCGCTTCACATACTTCTTTTTCCTTTAGGTCACCCCAAATTTCCATTTATTTCTTGTATTTTTCCCACTACGGTCTTACCTCTACATTCATACCTGTCACGACTCTTTTTCCGCCCATATTCTTGTCGCAACCCTACTATCACTTCCCCTAAACTGGAGCTTGTCATAATTCATCCCGTGTACTATAGTTATTCTTAGGTCTATCTAACTTCTCATTTATCCCCTTAAATTCCAAGTTCGCAAAATTTTTCAATTACTTCCCGGGGGGGTCACCCATCCTAAAATTGCTCCTCCCCTGAGCACGCTTAACTTCGCAACTTCGACGGATTCTAGTCCCTTAATGTCGGTATAATCACGTCCATTTCCACACACGACCTTTATTACATAATACGAGGCTAATCGAGGCCTTACGGATCCCAAGGCATATTCACAACACGTCCTTTCTTGTACAATTACTATTTTACCCTTCTTAAGCTTCGGTAGTCACCTTTGCAAATTCTTATTGCTCGAAATCTGTACGCCGCAAATACCCATGATACCGTACAGAATATACAGCTTCGTATCCCACTCTAACCATTCAGGACCTTCTGTTTCAGGTAACGGAACAAATATATTCGAACTTATCTGTGTGACCTTTCCCGTCACCACTTACCATTTTCCGCCATATGTAAAGCTTACGCAAGGAATCTGTATTTCCTATGACTTGGCTCTATCGCACGATCTAAGACAGAAAGAAGGTCAACAATTCCTAGATGCCCTGTAGCCTCCTGTTTATAAATGTGGCGCGCTTCACACCATAAACAGGACTCTACTAGACACGGTCGTAGACATTCCGAGGACTTAACCGCTCCGATACCACTTTTGTCACGACCCAACTCCGTAGCCGCGACTCGTGCCCTAGTTGGGCACTCATACGTACCTTACCCTAAATTAGCAAAATATTAAAGACAAACAGAAATAATAATTCAATAAGGACAAGTGGGCCTGCCGCACGATGGCCG
The DNA here is from genome assembly GCF_029784015.1 of Lycium ferocissimum. Taxonomy (NCBI): domain Eukaryota; kingdom Viridiplantae; phylum Streptophyta; class Magnoliopsida; order Solanales; family Solanaceae; genus Lycium; species Lycium ferocissimum. The sequence goes on from NW_026720004.1 coordinate 8,058, forward strand.
ATAAGGCCGTCACAAAACATAGATAAACTCTAATCGTACGCAGATCTCACGAAACATATACAGAACCCACACCACATGTCTACAGACCTCTACAGAACAAAACATAATCATATGACGGGACGGCCCCGTCGTGCCCCGAGAATGAATATGCACAAAATGCAACGAAAATTTTATACCAAAATACGGGCCCGGACAAAGGAGCACTTCAACCGGTCGAGCAAACAACCTAGGCGGCGAATCGGCCAAATCGGATGTCCGTACCGCGTGGCACGAAACGCGCCCCCGAAGAAAGGGGTCGGTACGGAAAATGTGCGAATATGTAAAGCGAGAGAATGTAATAAATAAAATTAAAATCGAATGGAATGTGCGGAAACCAAACGAGATGCATAAGTAATCAAAAATGCGTATCGAAATCATAAGTAATGCATGCGTAGAAAACTTATGCTAAAGCGGCCCGCTATGGGACTCGGTGAATAGAACATAGGCGCCCGTCTCCGCGCCAAAACACATCATACTTTAGAGTAGGAATATCTCCGAAACAAATCATAACATACCAAATGGCCATATCGAACATAATCGGATGTCGGCAAGCGTACATGGCACATCATACACCACAACCCATGCACGTATATATACGCCCTCACACCGGGCGCGGCGAACAATGCGAGAGACATACGCTTGAGAACATATCTGGCCGGGCTCGGTGTGGGAAATATTGAGGCATCCACGAGTGGAGTAGTGAGAAACTAATGCAATAAAAATAACATATATATTTCGAGAGACTTAATGAGGCATAGCGAATGACAAATCAAAGTGATGAAATCGGACGGAAGAATAGTACGTACCTTTCGGACATCACGTAGGTTATGTCGGGGACGAACGTTCGGATTCGTGATACGGATCGTAACACATCATAGGACTTAACGGAATATTTAAAACGATTTTTAAGTAATAAATAGAGGAGTAGTTAAAACGTTTCCTTTAAAGCCGCTCGAAGACAAGTCATAAACACAGAAGGGTAAAATCGAAAATAGTGGGCCCACCTCGGTCAAATGAGGTGGCGTACTTAAATCACGTTCGTTGAACTTCATAATATCATTAGTAAGTGTTTTAGAGTGATCGGATTAGATTTGTACAAATTCTAGATGTCTAAAATCAATCTAGTCAAATGTGACCTAATTAGGTTCAATTCGTTGAATGAAAAAGGCTCAATTTTAGATGTAGATTCCGAGAGATAGGAGCGACTCCAAGGGCCAAATCCGAAGCTAACACACCCAAGTCGTGCCATGAAAAGGAAATGAAAAGCTTTACATACCTTTCTTGTCCTTTGCACTTGCCAAAACTTCAATCCGTTTCGTCGAATCTGCAAAATGGTCACTTTGACCAATTACTATTCATGAGACTTAGGAATTCTATTCTTGACCAATACTTGTCTATAAAAATTCCGGCAAAGACCTCCCACATAAATACGACACCCCGAGAATTAAACTCGGCTCAAAACAATCAACAACAACCCAACAACAACATCAACAACCACAACAAAACACAATATGATACAACTAATCAACTTTCCAACACAATGCAACAACTTCCATTCCAACTTCACATGTCCAAATCAATACCATCATATTCACATTCATTACTAACTAGAATCGTTACAATCTTTGTCACGACCCAACCCCGTGGGCCGTGACTAGCGCCCGAACTGGGCACCCGTACGTACCAAAAGCCACAAATAATAACTCAGATATTTAGAAAAATTTGGGCAGAGTTTCCTCTATTTTTCCTACTATCCAAAATTTTACCTGCACAAGAAAATACCAACAGAGGCCACACAGGGCCAATATAGCCATTCACATATATATAGGCGAGCCGACAAGGCTGCCGCGGTGATTAAACCGCCCGAACATACCATACGTGCATGTAACGTACGAACATAACCACACCCGCGAACATGTCTACGGCCTCCCGACATACGAACAAAGTCGAGACGGGACGGGGGCCCCGCCGACCCAAATAGTCATTTATACGAAACATATGTACAACGAGAAGATATATACCAAAATATCGGCCCGGATCAAAGGAGCTCTCGAAGACAGACTAATACCCTAAGCTGGCGGCGTGCGGGTGCGGCGCGTACGTACTGTGGGCATGTAACACGACCCCGAAGCGAGGGGTCGGTACGAATATGTACCGAGTATGTAAAGCGGAAACATAACATACATAATTAAAATACCCGAGTCGGATATAAAAATCGTATGCAGACGGAACTACGAGAAATAGAGCGAACGAGAATCGGATTCGTAACGGAGTCGGACTTACGGAATGTGCGGACGACGAGTCATAAAGCGAGAATCGGACTTACGGAGCGTGCGGACGATTCTCGGACGAAGCCGGATCTCAAATGTATGGTAGACGAGAATCGAGAATACGGGTCGGACGTACGAAAATGTGACGGAGACGAAATTAGTGTCCAAATCGATTTCCAGAAGTGTGACGTAGTCGTATTCCAAATCGGACATACGGACAGAATCGTAACGAGACGAATGCGCATGCGAGTCATAATCATATGCGGACGAGACATATCGAAATCGGATCCCAATCGGATACGGACGGATCCCGACCCCACACATCGAGGGACGCGGTGAACAATGCGGTGAATTTCACGAATCACGAACTCTGGCCGGGCGCGATGAAGGAAGCATTGAGACATCCACGAACAGATCCATGAGAAACCATATACGGACGGACCGACATACGGACGTAATCAAGGCGAAGTAGTTCGAGAAGATAAGTCGGTCCGAATAGGCGGATCATATCGGAACGAGTATCCGAATCGTTCCGGAGGTCGGAATAATATTCGGACTCGGAAAACCCAGTCATGTGCTCGTTAGTTAGCGGACGAACATAATTAAGA
>NW_026720005.1:0-9675 GCF_029784015.1 Lycium ferocissimum
TTTTATGTTCATTTCTTACCTTTACTATTCAGCCACATACTCGACATTGCTCGTGCCCCCTTTTCCGCGTTCATCCCGCGTAACCCAGGGAGGAAGAAAGGGGAAGGGGTTTAAAATCGTTTTTCTGGTCCGGGGCGTTGACGGGGAGCTATGGTATCGACTATCTAGGATTTTGCAGGCGGGTATAAAAGATGTCCGTTGGGCTCTTAACCGTAAATTTGTTACCTATGATATTCGTTTTTTACTTTTATTATGTTGATTTGAAAAAATATCTTATGTTGTTTTCAAAAAAATTATTACGCTTTTTGGCGTTAAAGGCCATTGTTCGAGTACTATGACACCGAGGGTTGCCGGCCTAAGTAATCGGGGCCCATCCCCCAGAAGACGGGGGTGACGGTTTTGGGATGTTGCAGCTCGGCCTTTTAAGTATGTTGTGTACCCCCACCCAAAAGCCCTTTTTTGCGGGCCCAAATCTTAATTCCGCTCTTTCCAGGACCCTATTCATAACTTTTTCCCCCCCCGGCCGGGAGGCAAGTTTTCCCCGGACACCAATGCTTTCCCTTTATTTCCTTTGAACGAAGGACCCAAGCCCACTAACCATTATTTTTTTTTGGAAATAAAGTTTTGGGGCCCCATAATTTTGGGACCCCAAACAATAATGATTTTACCCGGGTTTTTCCCCCAAATAAGACAATAGTTTGCAGACCGACCCAATCCTTTTTGATTCTTTAAACCCAAAGGCATACTTTCCCCGCAAACCCAAAGGATAGGGGCACCCCTAAATATTTAAATGGGAGAGAACCTTATGTGAATCCCAAAGTATTCAATATTTCATGCTTTAGATCATTCTTGACACCTGACATATAGATTGAGCTTTTGTCCACATTTGCTTCAAAGACTGAAAACCCTTTAAAACCTCCTGGACTACGATAGAAAGAAAGTTTTGGGGAAAATTAACAATATCCCGAAATGGGATTCCCCCCACCTTTGCACCCGGGGTAGAACGAAAAGGGTTTTAGGATAAAAATCTTCTCTTTGGGGATATTCCATTCTATAACAAATGATTGGGGGTGGGTCCCCCTTTTTCCCCCCTTTAAGGGGAAAAGGGTTTTCGGACCCCTTTAAATAATGAATAAGTAAGAAGATATGAACTCCTTATCCCAGTAAATTTTTGGGGGCAAATTCAACTAGCATCTTTTTTAAAAAAAACCATTCTATGAATCTGCTTTTTTTAGGTCTCTTTTCGCCCTTTAAATTTCTTTTTAAAGTCGGGGAAAAAGGAAAATAGGGCATGAAAATACGATGTTTTTATAAGTAGGAAATAGATTTATATTCGAATTTCAAAGACATTTAAGGTAAGGGGAAGAAAGTTGTTAAGGAAAACAAGTTATATGTTTTGGGGCGGGTAAGATTTACAGTATCAAAATAGGTTTTGATATTTTGGAGAAAGTGTAACGTCCCCTTTGATTGCTAATGAAGTGTTGAACAAGTGTTAAGAAGGTTTAAGGATTGGAGATCAAACGAATGACGGAAAGAATTTCCATTTCGGGGGAAGGTTATCGACCGACTTATAGTCCGTATAACATTGTGCGGTCCGTATGAGGTCAGTATAACACCCCGATAGGGTGATGTATGCCCGTGTTGAACCGACCATTTATACGGGCCGTGTAATGTTGGACCGTATAAGTGTCTTGTCAGTCAACCAAAGGCTAGTAAGTTCTAATTATATAAATGTGACCTCACTTCATTAATTTCATTTTCCCACACTTCTTCATCTTTCTCAAGACCTCTAGAAGGTTCCACCTACTTCATCTATAAGAAAAACAAAGGAAATCAAAGATCAATATCAAGAATTCAAGTGAATTCAAGAGTGTGAAACACATTGAAGTCATCTAAACCAAGAAATTTCAAGAGAAGTGAGTTAGGGTTTTGGTGCTAGAAGAGTATTGCCACTCAAGGCTTGTTCCTACAATATCTAAGGTGGGTTTTATGGTATTTTCATGTTGTTTAAGGTGTTGAAAAGTTGAAACACTTGGATTGTAGAAGAATATAGAAAATGGGTCATAAATGGAGAATAGTGTCATTGTTGAGCCATAGTTTGGAATGAATCATGAATATGGATATGTGGACTGTAAATATGTTATGAATGACATTTAGAACATGGAATGAGTGTTATATGTGAAAGAACATGATAGTGAACTATGATCAAGATTTTGGATAATGTAAGTGAGGGATGATTGTTATGTATGATATTGTGGTCGTTATGAATATTTGGGAGTTGATATGGAATACGGAGGAAGTTGTATTAACAAAGGAAATGCTGCCCAATTTTCTCTAGCTTTAGTAAGCACGTTCTTGTAATTGTTTATCTAATGTCGTCTGAATTCTCTTGAGGTAGAACGTGAGCATTAAGAGGCTTGACAGCAATAGAATAGTTAAACGACAAAGGTATGTAGAGGCTAAACCTTTCTTTCTAAGGCATGAATCCTATGCATGATTTTCTTCACACTTCAAAGAATTTCCGATATTCACCGAAGACTAGAGCCTATGTTCATGAATAGCCATATGAGATAAGAGATACATTACTTAATACGATAGCATTTATGATAAGCTTAAGCCTAAAGATTCTAGAGTTCATAATATGACGCCTACGAAGTTAATGACGTTGACTATGATTCATTGATGTTTTTCTACGTGCACTCACCTAAAACGTTAGTCCTTCCACGGTGAGATATAACGATTATGATTACTCCATAACGTAATCGGGGTTTACGACCTTATGTCACCCCGACATATCTATAGTTGCCTTCAAGTTTTAATCTATGCTTCACGATAAATGTATAATGATGCTAAGTATGATAAAGTCATGATATGCCTATGAGATGAATAGTAATGATAAGTCCATGACATGTATGATACGATTCCACCGCGCCTAGATGGCCTGGCATGTCACCGTGGCGGCGGGTCGACACGACCACATAATCGTGCCCAGATGGTCAGCATGTCACCGCTGCGCGGGTCGCTATGCTTACACCGAGCCTGTGAGGGGTCGGCATGACACCACTCGCGGGCGGTATATGATACATCACCCGGACGCGTTAACACATGATGTACGTACAATATGCATGATGTATACGCTATGGTAACTCATGTGATATGCTTATGTATGATATATGTATAAAATGTATCCACTTAAAGAGTATGCAGGTTACGTCTTCATCTTATGCCTTATGATTTCCTTATTATGTTCATTTCATTCATGCCTTAAATACTCAGTGCAATGTTCGTACTGACATCCGTTTTCTTTGGACGCTGTGTTCATGCCCACGTGTAGACAACGGGGAGGCGATCCGCATTCGTAGGAGCGATTAGTCGATTTGGAGAGCACCTCCATTTTCCTGAGGTGCCATCGATTATTCTTTTTTTTTGGTATATATGTATATGTATGTTTTGGGCTTGACGGGTCCCCGTCCCGTCCCTATGTCTAGTACCTAGCAGAGGCTCGTAGATGCGTAGTGTGGGTAGTATGGCTTCGCGCTCTCATTGTATATATAGTTTTGATGGCCGAAGGGCTCATGTATATAAAGTAAATACGTTTCAAATCAAAAAATAGTTTTCTATGATTATGAGATAAGAAATAAGAATTAATGTGTGATGAGTACAGATTGAGCTGTGTTTCTGCGGGTTAGCCCTGCACCGTCGGTGGCCCGTACTCGGTCGTGACAAAAGTGGTATCGTAGCAGCTTTAGTCCTACGAAGTGTCTACGAGCCTGTCTAGTAGAATCTTTATGGCGTATTGTGCGCCACGCTCAATAAACAAGCAGGCTACCGGGCATTTAGGAAAACGACCATCTTTCTTTTCTTATGAGATCGTGCGATAGAGCCGTGTATAAGATTTTATCCTCCCTAATAGTGTGTTGTGATTTCGGTAAATGCCGCTAAAGGGAAAAGCTAAAGCCGCCTGCAGGCAAGACTACGATGCGAGTGGTTGTGCAGAAAGAGTAGCCTCCTATGAATGTGTGAAGATGAGGCCAATCACAACGAGGCTCCATCTAATGCTTCTTCCACCCCACCTATTACAGAAGAGCAAGAAGGGGCTTCAAATACCAGCCTCCCATGCCCGGGCCCACCGGCTACTTCGGGTCAAGAAGTGACCGAGGGGCGCGTCCATTTATCGACAACTAGTTGCCGGCCGGTAGCACACAACAGAACGTAAACGGGTGATCGGTCGCTAGTACTGCAGCCCGTGATTTTATGAGTTTGGAATCCGCTCGGAGTTCTTGGGTCAAAGTCGGATTTAAGATCTCTGGGTAAGGCTTTATTGACAAAATGTTGAGGACATTAAAGATTATTCATGCCTCCAAACTCGAACTGCAGAAAGTTGGCATCGCATGGGATCGGGATGCCGCGGCTCTATGGTACAATAATTTGGATAGCATCAAGAAAAGAGAATGCGCCTCCTCCCGTTTGGCAGAATTTGTAGATGCCTTCATCCACCATTATTTGCCACCCGAGGTCCGCCGAAAGAGCGGATAGATTCCTAAATCTAAAGCAAGGAAATAAAGCGGGATGGCACGAAGAGACATAGCAAAATTTGTAGCTCAGTGTCCAAATTGCCAGCAAGTAAAGATTGAACATCAGAAGCCAGGAGGGTCATTGTAAGCCATGGAAATTCCTACTTGGAAATGGGAAGTGATCAATATGGATTTTATTGTGGGGTTACCCCGTTCCCGAGGCAAGTATGATTCCATAGCTGCGATCGTACGTACTCACGAAAGCAGCTCTCATTTTCTTCCCCGTCGTAACCACCTACTCGCCAGGCTTTATGCAAGGTTGTATCTCAAGGAGATTGTGCGACCCATGGTATTCCGATATCCATTATCACAGACAGAGAAGCACAATTTACGTACTCAAGTTCGGAAATCTTTCCAAGAAGGTTTGGGTACTCAAGTAAGGCTCACAAGATAAAGATTTCTCCTCATCCGCAAAATCCGACGGACAAGTCAACGTACCATACACCTTGGAGGAGCATGCCAAGAGCGTGTGTACTAGATTTCGGTGGTAGTTGGGATGATCACTTACCCCAATTGAGTTTGCATAAACAATAGCTACCATTCCGATTCAAAGGCCCCCAAAAAGCTTATAGGAAGAAAGGGGTCCCCAATGGATGGTTTAAAAAGGGAAAGGGCCCAATGGTCCCGATTTGATCCAAGCGGGAAAATTCGGTGATCCGAGATCGGTTTTTAAACCCCCGAGTGGCCAAAATCTTAGCGGAAAACCCCGGGGAAAACTTAGAATTTCAAGTTATGGGGGGGTTTTCCCAAAAGGTTTCCCCCCAATGAAAGGGGTGAGAGATTTGAAGAAAAAAAAGTTAAGCCCTCGATTTTGGTCCCGACAAGATCATGGTGGGTCAAGTAGCGTATAATTACTTGCCTTCGAACTTGAATGGGTCCCCCCTTTTCCCATTCTCAATCCTCCGAAGTGTGTTGGAACCCCATGGGGTTTGGCCAAAAAAGATGTTGAAGGAAAAATTTTTGGGGAAGCCCCCTTGCCATATTAGACGGGAAGTACGAGACTTCAAAAAAAAGTGGTCCCCGTCAAAGTTTTAGGGCGAAAAACTCGAGAAGAGAAGATGGGAGGCGGAAAAAAAAAGATGAAATCCACATACCCGCATTTATTTGCCCCCGAAAGAGATCATGATTAGACATCGAATTAGAGGTATGATGTTTTTTTTTTAGCATAGGGTCGGGGGCCAATTTGTATTGCTATTGTGTTGGGGCCCCCGGAGGCAATATTATTAGGGGTTGTGAGGGGATGGTACCAAAAGGGGGAAATGTCACCCCCAACCCTGAGGGGGATGAGGGGACTCGACCTTTTTGAGTCCCCGCCCCGGGCTCTCGTTATACTCTTAATCTCCCGGACTTGCGTCATAAATTTGAAATGCCGGAAGCTTTTGAAAAAAATAATATTCTTTTTCGTTTTTTAAACCCAAGAAAACTAATTATGAAACAAAGAATGGATAATCACGCCCAAGAGCCGCTTGAAAAACCGAAATACTATATCGTGACTCTCCCAGTCTCTAACATAAATCATTATACCATGACATGGATACTCGACTCGGAACCCAAAAAGAAAGGAGTCCCAATCTGGGGAACATCTTCTAGCCATACCCTCACTGTTGTATACACCGTGGCATGAAAGCTACAAGAAGGGAGCGAGAATAAGTCCGAGTATGTAAGGAGAATAATAACATAATATAGATAGAAAAGTAACAATGAGTAAGAGAGATAACCCGAAATCCGGATGCCCTAAGGCGATTTGCTGCTTGCTTTTTAAAAAAAAAACTTTTCATACATTACATATAAACCCACCATAAAGGTCTTGGGGAAAAAAACCCCCCGGCCGGGCTCGGGTGATATATGTAATCATGCCCACCTTTAACCTCGGTGTTATCATCTTCCCCGCGTCCGGGCCCCCCGCGCCCGGGCAATCATAACTCCCCCGCGGGGTACTCTACGTGCCCCCGGGGACTAAGGGGGCGGGGTGGAAAAAAAAATACATATATATAAAGAGAAAGACCCCAATCAAAACCCATGAGGGACGAAAGGGTTTTGGTCCTCCGTTATATTAGGAATAATTATCGTCGCTTTGTCTCCCTTAAGGAACAATTAATTTAAGGGAGACACAAGGAGAATAAACAAGAAAAAATGTAGAATAAGATCATAAATCTCATGGGCATCAAGTCTTTACTTTTGGAATCTTAAAAGAAATAGTCACTTATGAACAAAATTGAGACATCAAAAAATGGTTAACGTTCTCATATTCATCAAAATATAGCTCGGACGGGGAAATTGGGAATAAAATTATCTTATAATAACATGAAACCCGTATACCAGTTGGGATAAAAAACCCCCTTATGATCATCATCATGGTTATCATAAAAGAAATTAATTTCTACCATCATGAAACTTTAAAAGTCAGGATCTCTAACATTCAAAGAGAGTTTTCTTTAATTAAGCATAGTTTGAAAAAAAAAAATCTCCTTTTGGGAGCTAATAAACTGGGGATCGCGAATTCGTGGATTTCTAGATTTGCGGAAACAAATATTATGGTACGACAAAAAGGGTTTTTAACGAAAAATCTCCTTTAGAAAGAAGGGGCTAGCCCTTAAATCCCGGAAGATACTTCTATTTCCAACTTATTTCGTCTTGCAACCGCTTTTTTTCGAGCCTCGTAATCTACAAAAGAACATTCATTATCGTTAGGGTCATTCATACGCCGTCTTAAAAACTTAATGAAAGCCCTTTTTAAATTTTTGAAATTCGGGGGTTTCCCCGTTTAGTGCCTAGCCCAAATTCCAATTCAACAACCAACAACTCAAAAACAATACCAAAAGTAATAACATCATTTCTAACACCAACTATGCCATAAAACACCCCACCAGTTTTAAATTTTCCAAAAAACCCAAAGGATACGACTAATTAATAACTTTATTTCCGCAAGGGAATCAAATTAATACAACAAAATTCTCAAAATTCTCAAGATAAATAATGTATTTTCATCCAAATTTCTCTTCAACTCTCAAACCATAATCCAACAACATCAACACAACAATATAATCTTTATTCTTTCAAATATCCCTTTAAACCCAAAAATGATAAAAAGAGGGATTTGATGATTGATCGGCTTTTAGCGCCCTGCCCTTTTTGTCGCCTATTTTGTTGTAATGTCTATAATTCTCTATGATTTTTCCCATCAAGAGCGGTTTATTATCCAAACTAGACTCGTTTAACTTCATTTTAGGCTCTTAAAACACCTTAAAACTCCTATATACTAGGAGATATACGCCTAAAATTGACTAAAAATCCGCCCCGTTTCTCAAAATTTTTGTCAACTTATTTCTCTTCTTATTCATCAAATTTCCGAAACTCTCCATACATGGTATTTTTCATTCATTATACTAAAAATGGTCATGTTCTCGGGGCTAAAAAAGTCTTTTGCTACGACTTACGAGATTGAATTATATTTTTCTTCGGGGTTTTCTTTCCATGGTTGCCTTCAAAAAAATCAGGGACGTCTCGACACTCCTTACTACGGGGGGTACATGTCATAGTTGCCAAAAAGCGGGTATAACGAAACCTGCAAAATTTTTATAAAATCCCCGATACTTTAAAATTCGAACAAGTTCCAAAAGGGGGGAAAAAGTTACGCCTTTTAAATTTCCCCTTAACGAGGGAAAAAGGCCCAAAGAAGGGCCTAAATACGATATTTTGAAAGAAATAGATTTTAGACCCTAAAAAATTTCAAAGACATTTAATGTAAGGGAAGAAAGTTGTTAAGGGGAAACAAATTATATGTTTTTTGGGGAAGATTTTCAGTATCGAATTAAAGGGGTTTAATGATGTTTTGGGGAAGAGTCTCGTCCCTTAGATTGTTAATGAAGTGTTGAACAAGTGTTAAGAAGGGTTTCCCTAAGGGTCGGAGATCAACGAACGACGGGGAAATTTCGGGGGGAAAAGGAGTTATCCCGACTTATACCGTATAATATTATACGGCCGTATAACGGTCCCTATAACACCCCCGTCGCCCAGGGGGAAAAGACCCCTTATACGGGTAATGTTCCCGGGCCGTATAATGTCCGTGGAATTCCAAAGGAACAAATTCAATTATATAAAGTGGTCTCACCAATTTCACTTCCCCTTTTTCATTTTTATCAAACCCGGGTTCCACCTACTTCATCTATAAGTAAAAAAAAGGGAAAACAAAGATCAATATCAAGAATTCAAGTGAAATCAAGAGTGTAAACACTTGAAGTCATCTAAACTAAGAAATTTCGAGAATTGAACAGGGTTTTTGGGGGAAAAGATTCCACTCAAAGGGTTTTCCCCCAAAAATCTAAGGTAATTTTATGATCTTTTCCCTGTTATTTGAGGTGTTTGGGAAAATTGAAACACTTGGATTATAGAAGGAAATAGGGAAAGGGTCATAAAAAAGGCAATAGTGACATTTTTAATGGGGTTGGATTGAATTGGAATATTGATATGTTGAAATTTTTGGAATGTTATGAACGATATTTGGAACATAATAAGTATTATATTAAAAACCATAGTGAACTTTGATCATGATTATGGGAATTGAAGTGAAATTGCTAAATGTGGATAATGCAAATGAATGAATTTTTGTTTGTGATATTATTGTTGTTATAATGTTTGAGAGTTGATATGGAATAGGAAAGTCAAAAAAGAAATGCGCCCCTTTTTCTAGCTTTAGTAAACGTTCTTGTAATTGTTTGCTAATGTCAAAACGAATTTCTTGAAGGTAGAACGTGAGCATTAAAGGAGAGGAGGAAAATTAAAAAATTAAACGCAAAGGGGAAGGGTAAACCTTTCTTTCTGGCAGAATCCTAGATGATTTTCCTCCCGCCAAAATTTCCCATATTGAATTAAATAGCCTATGTTCTGAATAGCCTATGAGATAAGAGATAATTACGAATACGATAATGATGATGATAAGCAAAACCTAAAAATTTTGAGTTCATAATATGAGCCCCGAAGAATGATGTTATTTTCCGTGTTTTCCTCACGTGCACTCCCTTAAAAAGTTAGTCCCTCCAAGGGAGATATAACGATTATGATTACTCCATAAAGTAATTGGGGGGTTTACGAATGTCACCCC
>NW_026720006.1:0-10830 GCF_029784015.1 Lycium ferocissimum
GTGTGGGCCAAGGGCCACATGGATGATAAATATATGTATACAAAGATGACTAATAAGTCATCTTATTCATCTTCATCACTTAGAGAACAATCAAGAAACTTGGAGAAAGAGAGACTAAGGCATTCGGCCATAGCTCCAAAAATTCAAGACCAGGAAATCTTCATCAAAAAAATTGTTTCCTCTAGCCAATCAACTAATTGAGGGGTCCTTATTAACGTGGAAGTGTTGTTGGAGGCAATAAACTACTCGTTTCCTTCATTCACCATCCTAGCTAAGTTGTGAAGTTGTGAAGAAAAGGTAAGGTTTAATCTTGTTTTTATATGTTATGGATGGTTTAGGCATGTTGTAGTATGCAAAAATGGATGAAATTCATGAAATATTGCATGTTGGGGGTTGAGACGTGTGCATGATATATGGCCGTGTGTGTGTGTTGTGTTGTGTTGAAGTAATGAATTAAATTCTAGTTAGCATGTTTGATTGTTGTAGTATGAAGAAATGGATCAGAATCATCAATATGTATGTGTGTGGTGATGGCCGAATATAGGCCATGTTGTATGACAAAGAATGGATCAATTCTATTTAGTGTTTTTGATTGTTATCGTGGTGAATTCCATGCTTATAATGAGGATTTAATGACTCAAGTTGAAGTTGTAGTTGATGTGGGACGTTTGGCACCTTAATGTGATTCTTATGTAAATTTTACATTTGTGGAAATGACATTGTTAATGTGTGAAATGTTGGTGTAATTCATGAATTTGGGGAGAAAGGAATGTAGTTGTGTTGTTCTCGGGTTTGGAGGTGAATTCGGGTGAGTTGGTATATTGTTTGGGTTGTTTGAAATATTGTACGAATTGTTTAAAGTGTTCTTGAATATTGTCTGAAGGGTTTCGGATTAGTAATTGAACGTGTGAGCGTTGATGTTGGCTTGAATGTAAGTAGTTGAATTGAATATAATGAATGTTGTTGAATTACGTAAAAAGAGATACTAATGTTTGAATGTGTATTGAATTGACTATTGATGTTGTTAGGTTGGTTGTTGGTATTGTTGTTGATGAATTTGGCCGAGTTGAATTCTCGGGGTTGTTGTATTTATAGGGGAAATGCTGCCCAAATTTCTGTAGAATTTGGTGTTCGTTTGGAATCGGGTTCCTAAATGCCTTTAGCTAATGTGTGATATTTGATGACGTATTGTAGATCTTGGGAAGTCCGCGACGTAAGTTGGATTGGTTGCGAGAGCAGACGAGGTATGTAAAGCCTAACCATTCGTTCTTTTGGCATGTCCTAGTGTTAAGTAGGCTATGATACGAGCCTCGGGTTAACTCCACTCTTAAGATCCGAGCTTGTAACAATTCTCATTCGCTTCTAAAGATTTACTCTCTTAATGTAGTCAAATTAAGGCACTTATGTTTTCATATGATTGAATTTCATAAGTTATATAAAGAATTTTGTTCCTAAAAGACTCCGTAACTACGAACGACCGTAACTTCCGTAGACGAGCTCAGATCGTCCCGAAACGTTCATAGGAGATTCCATAAGGCATAACATCCCCCAACTTTCATAGGCGGGCTCGGATGGGGTTGATACCCGTCCGTGGGCCCCGAGACTTTTCTATGTTCGTTTCTAGCGACTTTCAAAAAGGACTTAGTATGACTATCTGTGACGACCCAACCCCGTAGGCCGCGACTAGCGTCCGAATTGGACACTCATACGCTCCTGATAATCAGAATCAACATACTAACTTGCATAAATATAAATAATCACAAATGATCTCAGCTTAACGCAGAATAGCCAACAGGTTATCACAAAATAGTCAACATATGTCGGAAGCTCGCCGCTAGGCGGTCGTATAATGTACATATCATATCGAATAGCCAACAAGGCGCCAGATATGTAAAATCGCCCAAACATATATCACACACGTAATAATCGGCGGGCGACCATAGCTATACCCACGGCATGTTTGTATTATACGGAGTAACAACATCATTTTGACGGGACGGGGCCCCGTGTACCCCCCGAATAAATATATACATATGCATCAGCAAAGTATATATATACCAAAATATTGCTCCGGACGAAGGAGCAATCCCGAAAAAGCTGAATAGGTGTCCTAACCGGGTGGATCACCAATTGGGAGCAATCGTTTAACTATGGTGTTAGGGACAATGAACCCTCGGGATGCGGGGTCGATTTTTGACGGAATATGTGCGAGTATGTAAGCGAAATACAGAATCACATGGAACAATTAGGAAAATAGACATGGTATGCAAAATGTCAAAATGTGTAATTAAATATATAAGTCATGCATAAGCTCTTAGAACGATGGTCGCCCCAATTTTCGATGGCGCCATACCACAGCATCACACTAGAAAGTTTCATATCTCCGTAACCCGACATATCCCCGTAACACATCATAGCCAACGCATAACACCATACACGGCATAACACCAAATATAAACTCCAACCGGCTCTCTAGCGAAGGCTCGGGGAACCGTAACACGCATCACACCGGAATATATCATAACGCGCACGAAATATAACCGGCCGGGATCCGGTGAACGAGGCAATAACCATAAGCACGAGCGGAGTCGTGAGTAACCATATGCATCAAATCATAATCATAACTCATTATGTAAGAAAGGAATCCATATGCGGAAGTCAAAGTAGAAATAATATTAAGTTTTTCCAAAAAATCCCTAAAGGTAGCATAGAAAAGCCGCGGGCCCCACGGACGGGTGCCGACCCCCATCCGCGCCCGACTACGAGGATTAGGGGAAAGTTATGCCTTATGAACTTACATATTATGTTTTGGGGCATTCCGAGCTCGTATGCAAAAGTTACGGACGTTTGAAGTTCGGACCTCTTTTATAGTCAAAATTCCTTTTAAGTCTTTCAAAATTCCATCATTTGAAAATACAAGAAATCTTATCTTGAATACATTAAGGAATAAGTTTTTAGAATCAAATAAAGTACACGTCTAAGCTCGGATTTTTAGAAGTAGAATAACCCCGAGACTTGGGTCATAGTCTAATAGTACTAAGACATGCCAAAGAAAAGAGAGCGACGCTTTACATACCTTAACCGCTCGCAAGCTAAGTCAAGCTTCAAGTCTCGGGTACGCCAAGATCTACATAGTGCCAAATATATATTAACATTAGTCATAAGCCTTTAGGCATCCAATTCCAAATGAATTATTAAATTCTATAGAAATTTCGGTATGCATTTCCCCACATTAAATACACCAACCCCGAGATTTCAACTCGGCTAATTTCAACAACAACCAAACCAACAACCAAACTACAACATCAATAATCAATTCACAATACATTCCAACATAAATATCCAATTCCAACACATTCCAACATTAAACACATATTACTACATACTTAGAAATATTCCAATTTATTCAACTATACTCATATAATCAAACTAACATTAAGGCTCATACGCTCGATTGCTAATCCGAACCCATCCAAACCATATACAAGAATACTTTAAGCAAGTCACACAATATTTCAAATAACCCAAACATTGTCCCAACTTACCCGAATTCCACTCCAAACCCGAGAACACTACTCCCTCATTTCTTTCTTTCAAACTCCGTAAATTATACTACCAAACCATGCATAAACAATGTCATCCTCTTAACTACAAAATTTACATTACAAGCATAATGACTCCCAAAACAGCCCGCATCCTTCACAACACCAACGTGGATCTCCCAAAGGCTCATTAACGATACAAAACTCACAACGACAACAACTAAAGCCTTAAGTAACATTTGCCCATCCTTGGCACAAACATGGCCTATATTCGGCCACCTTCAAACACATACATACAAATATGATTTACACTCATTCAACACACTACAACGACAAGGAAACATACTACATATAATTCAAGCTACCATTCCAACTACACATGGAACATGCACGGCCACAAGCCAAGCATGCTCCATGTCCACGGTTCAACTCCAACACCTAAGTTTTCATGAATTCCATTCATATTTACACACTATAACATGCCCACACCACTCACAACACATAAAAGAGGATTAGTTCTTACCTTTTCTTCTTCACTTCACACGTCCACTAAAGCTTCCAAGAGTGAAAACGGATGCTCCAATGATTCAAATAACGACTCCACGTTAATAAGCGCCCTTGAATTGGTTGTTTTGCTAGAAGAATCAAATTTTTCTATGGCTAATTCTTGGTCTTGACTTTGCACCTCTATGGCTGAACCTCCACTTTTCTCTCTTCTCCTTGTTTTCTTGATTTTTCTAGAAAATGAAATGAGGAGCAAGATGACTTAGTCATCTTTTAATTGTCCATATAGAATTAATTCATGTGGCCATGGCCCCACAAGTAATTGGCCGGCCACTTTGGCCCTTTAATTACATGATTTGCAAGTTGTCTTAATTCCTTTTTGGCCCCAAATATTTCCTTAATGTTTTCTTGCCAACAAAGTCATATACCACTTATTTAAAACAAAGTCATGATTAAAAGAAAATCCCGACTTCTTGTCCCGGAATAGCCTTATATCCTAACTTGTCATATTACATTTGGATTATCCCGTTGTTAAAAATACGGGATATAACACTATCACCTTAACTCCCGAGTATGGATTACTTATTTACCTATTGAGTTTGTGATAATTATTTTTATGCATATGGTTACTCACGACTCTGCTCGTGCATATTATTGTTACGTCTTTCGCCGAGTCCCGGGCCGGTTATGTTCGTGCGCACTATGATATATTCCGGAGTATGATGTGTCCGGTTCGCCGAGCCTCGCTAGAAGGCCGGGTATCGAGTATATTTGGCGTTATGATGTGTATGGCGTTATGATGTGCTATGTGACATGTCGGGTTCGGAGATATGAAATCTTCTGGAGTATGATGTGTTATGGCGCCAATGACAGGCGGGCGACCATAGTTCCTGAGCCCCATGCATGATTTGTATTTTTAAACTAAATGTTTCTGACATTTTGCATATGGTACTTATTTTCTGTATCTCTTGTTTCGATTATGAATCTGTTTACTGTATTTCTTGCTTTACATACTCAGTACATATTCCGTACTGACCCCCTTTCTTCGGGGGCTGCGTTTCATGCCCGCAGGTACAGACGCCCAGTTTGGTGGCCCGCCAGCCTAGGACACCTATTCTGCTATTTGGGAGTGCTCCTTCGTCCGGAGCCTGTATTTGGTATACACTCTTCCGTTGTATATGTATATATTTATTCAGGGGTATGGCGGGGCCCTGTCCCGTCATATGATTCTGTTGATCCGTTTAGAGGTCTGTAGACATGTATGTGGGTTATGGTTATTTCTGTATAGATGTGTTCGTATGTTTTATGTTTGGGCGGTCCCATTCGCGTGGCGTACCTTTGTCGGCCGCATATGTGTATATTCGATATGTTATGTACATTATGACAGCCTCGCCGGCTTTTGTGATATATGTTTGCTCTTATGCGATAATCTGAGGCTATGTGTGACCATTTGTATTTATGCAAGTTTAGTATGCTGGTTCCGAGTATCAAGTGCGTATGAGTGTCCAATTCAAACACTAGTCATGGCCTACGGGGTTGGGTCGTGACAATGACTTGGGAGGCGGAAGAGAAGATGAAATCCCAAATCCGCATTTATTTCAGTCCCCGGAAGAGATCCTTGATGAGACATCGAGATTACGAGGTATGTATGTTTTCTTTTATGCATATGGGTCATGTGTGGCCAATTTATATTGCAATTATGTTGTGGCCCTGTGAGGCAATGTTATTATGGGTTGTTGTGACAGGATGATAGTGCCATATTACAGGGGAAACTCTGGCAAAATTTTTATAGAATCCCCGATGACTTAACATTCGAGGACGAATGTTCCAAAAGGGGGGGAGAATGTTACACCTTGGAAATCTCCCGTTAGCATATAGTGAATAGACTAACGAAGGGAATGACGTATACGATGTTTTGATAAGTAAGAAATAGCATTTAATGATCCTAAACGAGATTCCAAAGACATTTAAGGTAAGGGAAGAAAGTTGTTAAGGAAAGCAAGTCATATGTTGTGCGTCGAACAAGAATTACGGGTACCGAGTTAATGACGTTCTAATGATGCTTTGGAAAGGAGTTATAAAATCCCTTAGATTGGTATTGAGGTGTTAAACAAGTGTTAAGAAGGTTCCATAAGGATCGGAGATCAAACGAGTCGACGAGAACAAGTTTCGGATAGCTGGGCATTATACGGCCAGTACATATCAAGCCGTATAAAACATACGGACCGTATGTCCAGCCGTATGTTCTGCCCAGAACAAGGGCCTTCACTGGACCAAACATACGGTCCAGACATACGGTCAGTATAAAATATACGGACCGTATGTTGGTCCGTATGTTCTGGTCGGGACAGAACTTAAACGTTGATATAAGGACCCCTCTCTCTCATTTTATTTCATTTCATTTCCACTCTACAACTCAAGAAACCTCTAGAATATTCTCCACTCTTAATCCACAAAAATTCAAAGGAAATTGATGATCAACTTCATCAAACCAACAAAAATCAAGAGTGTGAAGCACATTAAAGTCATCTAAGTCAAGAAATCCCATTGGAGGTGAATTAGGTTTCAAAGGCAAGAAGAGTATTGCCACTCAAGGCTTATTCCTACACTATCTAAGGTAAGTTTCATGGTATTTTCATGTTGTTTAACGTGTTGAAAAGTTGAAACACTCGGATTGTAGAAGGAAATAGGAAATGGGTCATAAATGCAAGGATAGTGTCATTTTTTGAATAGAAGCTTGGATTGATTTGTGGATATGGATAAGTTGTGATTATAAATATGTTATGAATGACATTTAGAACATGGAATAAGTATTATATGTGAAAGAACGCGATAGTGAACTATGATTATGATTATGAAGGAATTGAAGTGAAATTGTGAAATGTGAATAATATAAATGAATGATGATTGTTGTTTATGATAATGTGATTGTTGTTACGAATGTTTGAGAGTTGATATGGAATATGAAGGAAGTCGTATAAACAAAGGAAATGCTGCCTAATTGTCTCTAGCTCTAGTGAGCACGTTCTTATAATTGCGTAGCTAATGTCGATACGAATCCTCTTGAAGGTATAAACGTGGGCATTAAAGGAGGACAAGCAAGCGATAGATTAGTTAAACGACAAAGGTATGTGAGGGCTAGTCCTTTATTTCGAGGCATGAATCTTATGGCATGAATTTCCTCCTTCTTCATGAATCTCTATCTTCAAGAACACTAAGAGTCTATATTCAAAGATAGCCCTATGGATAAGAAATACTTTACGAGCATGATAATGACTTATGATAAGCTTAAGTCTAAAGATTCTAGAGTCCATGATACGATGTTCCTATGAAGCTAAGGATGCTATCTATAATCCATTAATGTTGTTTATTGTATACACTCACCTTATATGCTAATTCCTTGGTGCAGTGCAGGATGTTAATGAATGCTCCATAATGTAATCGGGGGTTCACGACCTTTGTCACCCCCGATGATGGGGGTTTCCTTTGAGTTCTATGCATGCATTATGATGAGTATATTATGATGAGTATATGATGATGTTACACGCGCCTATATGGCCGGGCGGGCGTATACGCCTGGTTGTCGTATGGCGTGCGCGTACACCACTAGTGGGCGGCACGAGATGGTACCCGGACGCGGAGGCCTGGACGCAGGCTAAAGCTAATGATTATCACACCGTACCTATATAGTCGGGCAGTTTATACATATATGCATACATGATATGATGATGATTATGAAAGTAAGCAAGCATGCATTATTTCTTTTATGATTCACGAGTCCGATTCCTGATTGCTCCTCATTCGATGCTTCCCTATTTCATTGATGTATAATATTGTCACGACCTAACCCCCGTAGGTCGTGACTGGTGCCCGAGCGGCACTCGTACACACACGCAACTATAATCACCTCCGCTAGCATAACAAGAACTTATACATACAGAAAAGCAAGGCGTCGCCCCAAAGCTATCACATATATATATACATCGCAGTCACAACTTTCAGCAGATAATATCGCACATAAGCCGACAAGGCTATCATAACATGCAGTATCCCAAGCATATGTACATACGCAAGCCATATGTTACCATGGCGAATGGGATCGCCCAAAGCATGGATCATACGTACACAACCGAACGGTAACTATTCACAACCCACACATATGTCTACGTACCTTAAGAGTAACAACAAAGATTACAAGACGGGACGGGGCCTCGCCGTACCCCCGAATAGACATATACATATATAATGAAAGAGTTCGTACCAAAATGTAGAAAGCTCCGAACAAGGGAGCGCTCCAAGATAGAAGAAGTATATCCTAGGGTCGGGCGGATCACCGTAGCGAGCGTACGTATTCTGCGAGTATTTAAACGCAGCCCCCCCGAAGAAAGGGGGTCAGTAGGAAATATGTACTGAGTATGTAAAGCATGAAATACAGTAAACGCAGATCTTACTGAAATAAGGAGTATAGAAAATTAGTACGGTAACCAGAAAACCATAAGGCTTGCCTCTAAACATAAATCATGCGTATCAATATCATATCCAGTCCCCTATGGGACTGAATGACATAAGTAAATAGTCATCAAGTACATATACATATAACGTGTCCCGTCCCTCTAGTGAGGGACTCGGTGAGAAATAAGTAAATAATCATCATGTACATATGCATATATAATGTGTCTCGGCCCTCTAGTGAGGGACTCGGTCGTGTCCCGACCCTCTAGTGTGGGACTCGGTGAATAACATCATCATATGCCATCCTGGCCGCCATCCCCGTATCATCATATCATCATGTCATCATATTATCATATACATATACATATAACATGTCCCGGCCCTCTAGTGAGGGACTCGATGAATAATGTAGTGGAGTTGTGCACGAATACGTGTCCTGGCCCGGGACTCAGTGAAAGAAGTAATGACAGCCTGCACGAGCAGAGTAGTGAGAAACCACATGCATGTAAATCATCTTTTAAGACTCTATAGATAAGTAGACAAATCAACGCTCAAGTATCAAACAATAGTCATGTTAAATCCATTCTAAATGCCATTAGGGCTACGTTAAAGAGAATCTCAGGCTCGTAGACATGTATCAAACCAATCCGAGCTCGCCCACGAAAGTTACGGACATTATTCATTATAGAGTCCTCTACGGACGTAACAAATCAATCCGAGACCGTCTGTGAAAGTTAGGGACATTATTAATTATAGAATCATTTAGGAACAGGATCTCTCTATGCATCAAGTACTATCCAATCATACAAAAGAATCGAGGGTAATGGCTCGACCATATTAAGAAGGCTAATATCAAGGAGTGAATAAGAATCGTAGACATGTTCGGAACTTACAAATAAGGTTACCCCAAAGCTCGTGTCGTATCTTACTTACATCTAAGACATGCCAAAAGAAAGAAGGGATAGGCTTTACATACCTCGTCCGCTTCCTAAGCTAATCCGAACTTAAGTCTCGAGCTTCCCAAGATCTACAATAACGTCATTAGACACCAAACATTAGCTATAGGTACTTAGGAATCCAATTCTAAGCTAGCACTTCATTTATAGAAATTTAGGCAGAATTTCCTTTATAAATTCAACAAACCTCGAGAATTCTACTCGGCCAAATCATCAACAACAATACCAACAACCTTACTAACAACATCAACAAGTAATTCAAAACGTATTCTAACGTTAGCAACCTTCCTCCACATAGTTCGACGGCATTTCACTTACATTCAAATCAACCACATACAACACGACCCGCAATCTTCCAAACTCAATAAACAACAACAACGCATTCCTCGCTTCCAAGTTCTTGAAATATACCAACAATCCACACATTAACAACTTCATTCTCATAAATACAAGAAACTATATTAAAATCATATTAGCTTCTAAAACAGCCCACAAACGATTACAACTCCAACTTGAATCATTAAACCTTCATTTGAATCATAGAATCCATAACAACAACAACCCAAAAATACTAAATAAAATTATTTCATCATTCCTACACAACACAACACCTACACGTCTCAACACCAACACATATGATTCCATGAATTTCATTCATTTCTACATACTACAACATGCAGGGCTATTTTCCCGTACTTTGTACGTTGGAATATTCTAAGTGGTTGCGACAAGTTATGGACAAGGCTATTTTCCGACTTTGTTTTAAGGCATAAGTTGTTTATGATTCTAGTGGTATGGAATATTAAGGAATTTGGGGTTAAAAGTGAATTAGGGAAAGTTAGACCTTTTATGAAAATTTGGGCCAAAAGTGATGTTTTGGAAACTTAAATTCATGAAAAATGATCGTATGGCCATGCACATGTACTTGTGGGCCATAGGCCACATGGATGATTAATATACGTATAATTAGATGACTAATTAAGTCATGCTCATCATTTTGCACACTTAGAAATTTCAGAAGCATGGAGAAAACATAGAAAGGCCATTCGGCCATGTCCAAACCGAGGGAGAGCAAAGAGATTTGATCATGGAAAAATTATTTTCTTCAAGATTTTATACTAATTGGAGGGTGCTCTACAACGTGGAGTAGTTGGTGGAGCAAGCAAAGTGTTTGTTTTTGCGAAACATAATTCTAGCCGAGGGAGAACTAGGTGCAAAAAGGTATGGTTCAATCTTATTTTTCATGTCTCATGGATGATTTATGCATGTTGTGATATGTAGAAATGAACGAAATACATGAAAGTATGATGTTGAAGTTGTAGCCGTGTGGTGTGGTGGCCGTGAGAATGAGATTTTTGTAAAGGGGGAACTAAATT
>NW_026720007.1:0-10070 GCF_029784015.1 Lycium ferocissimum
TTCTGGCATGATTCTTCTGATCCCTTTTTTCCCCGGGACTTTCTTATCCGGAAACTATGATGCATGTTTATAAAGAGCTTCTCATGAGATAATGATAAGAGACATGTTATGAATACGATAATGACGATGATGAGTCTATGTCTACGATGATGAGTCTATGTCTAAAACAAGTCCAAAGCCGATGATATGATATTCATTGTTGTTACACTCACCTTATGATGCTAGTTCCTTCAAGGTGAGGCAGGATGATAATGACTACTCCATAATGGAATCGGGGGTTCTCGACCTTACGTCACCCCGATAGAGTTATAGCTTATCCTTGAGTTTTTATGCATGCATTATGACAAGTACATGATTATAAGACTACGCCATGCCTATATGGCCGGGCAGACACCGCTAAGGCGAGCGGCATATACACCATGTCTAAAGGGCATGGGCGGAACCACTAGTGGGCGGCGTAGAGATGGTTACCCACGACGCGGGGAGGCACGGACACGGGCTAATAATGATTACACCGTACCTATATGGTCGGGCAGCTTATATATGCTTACTTAATATGATGATGCTTATGATGGAAGTTAGCATGCATTGTTCCGTTTTAAGTGATCTTCAGCACGGGTTGTTCCCTACTTGATGTACCTTTATTTCTTCGATATGCTATTATTGTTCATGCCTTACATACTCAGTACAATATTCGTACTGACGTCCTTTCTTTTTTTGGATGCTGTGTTCATGCCCCACTGGTAGCAGGAAGTGCCCCGGATCCGTAGGAGTTTATCGCCCGGATTTACAAGAGCACTCCATTATTCCGGAGGTGCCATTTTGATGCATTATTTTTGTGTATATACATGGGCATGACGGGGTCCTGTCCCATCCTTGTGTCACAATATTCTAGTAGAGGCTCGTAGATACGTATGTGTGGGTATTAGATGTCCCATGACGACTACATTGTATTCTTGTATATCATTTTGCTGCCGTGAGGGCTTATATACATGCATGTGTTGCCTTAGGGATTATATATGTCCAGGATGAGTATGATGATTAGCATGATGAGTGGTGCTTGGTAATCAGCTTCGGGTACCCGTCATGGCCCCCTAGTCGGGTCGTGACACCTACTCCATCTCTACCAGAGGAGCATGAAGGGGCTTCATCTCCAGCTCCAGTACCTCCAGTCCCTCCGCCAGATGCTTCAGGCCAGCAGATGAGAGAGGCTATTCAGCTGCTGACCCAGTTAGTTGCTGCTCATGCTCAGTGGCAGGGTACGAGCCAGGGTGATAGAGCGGTTAGTGCAAGAGCTCGTGATTTTATTACTCTGAATCCTCCATAATTCTAAGGGTCGAAGCCAGATGAAGACCCGCAGGGCTTTATTGATGAGATGTTGAGGACCCTATGAATAATACATGCTTCTGATACTGAGTCAGTTGAATTGGCTTCTTATAGACTGCGGGATGTGGCCGTCCACTGGTACAACATTTGGATGTCTTCGCGAGGGGAAAATGCACCTCCCCCAATATGGTAAGAGTTTGTGGACATTATCTGCCACCGAAAGTTCGACGGGCCCGAGCCGATAAGTTCTTGAATCTCAGGCAGGGGACTATGAGCGCTTGAGAATACGGTCTCCCCTTTAATTCTTTGTCTAGGTATGCCCCAGCCATGGTAGCCGACATGGGGGACCATGTACATCAGTTCATCAGTGGTTTGAGACCTATTAAGGAGTGCTTGACAGCCTCGCTCCAGGACGGCATGGATATTGTTCGTATTCAGGCTCATGCCAGAATTTGAAAGAACAACAGCAGCCGCTAGTGAGTTAGAGGGAGTCAAAGGCAGCAGTATTCCAGTCATACAGGCCAATCAGTGGCCAGTGCACCTCCCCGATTTGTGGACAAATATTTGACCTTCCTATTTATTCTGGACCAAGCCAGATCTCTAAAGTTTCAAGTTCCTAGCATAGAGGTGATCCTAGTCAGAGGAGACCACCCGTACTGCGATATATCTAGTGTGGTAAGCTCTTTTGTCAGGACAGTGTCGCCTGTGTTCAGATGGTTGTTATGCCTGTGGACAGCCAGGGCACATGATGCGTGATTGTCCATCGGTAGCTGGCAGAGGTAGGATCCAGCCCGTAGGATCAGTAGCGGGTTCTTCATCATTCGTGCACTTTATAGGGAAAGGTTTGCAGGCACCAGCTGGTCACAGTAGAGGTAGGGGAGGAGTCTCCAGTTCAAGTGGTCCTCAGAATCGTATCTACGCCTGAGCCGGACGACAAGATCTTGAGTCCTCCCCTAATGTTGTCACAGGTATATTGTCAGTATCCTCTCATGATATGTAGGCATTGATTGATCCGTCTTCTACTCTGTCATATATTACTCCTTATGTTGCTAATCGTATTGGGGTGAAACCTGAGCCAATCAAACGTTTTGAGGTGCCCACACCCGTAGGGGAACCGGTGGTAGCTAGGCGGGTATATAGGAATTGTGTGGTTGTAGTTTGCAACCGCCATACAATGGCTGATTTACATAAGTTGAAAATGTTAGATTTTGACGTTATTATGGGTATGGATTGGCTGGCCTCTTGTTACGTCCTTTGTTGATTGCAGGACAAAGATGGTCCAATTTCAATTTTCAAAACCAGTATTAGAATGGAAAGGTAACACAAGTCCCCGAGAGGTAGGTTTATCTCCTATCTCAAAGCGAAGAAGATGATAGCCAAAGGCTATATCTATCATTTAGTCCGGGTTAATGGCACCAAAGCAAAACCACCAACTCTTTAATTTGTCCCTGTAGTAAATGAGTTTCCAGATGTGTTTCCGAACGAGCTTCTAGGCCTTCCTCCAGAACGGGAGATTGAGATGTTATATCCCGCATTTTTGCACATTATGTTAGGTTGGAGACAAAACCATTCCGGAATACGAAGTCGGGACTTTTGACCTTCGATTTTGTTTTAAGACCTAAAGCGTTCATGAATTTGTTGACATGGAATAATTAGGAAAATTTGGGACCAAAATTGGAATTAATGAAAGATGGAGATCATGCAAAAAATGCCATGTTGGCCGTGTAACTTGGGAGTGGCTCCCACCCAATTTGTGTTCAATTTTAATTGCTCCAACACATAAGTGTGGGCCATAGACACATGTGCAAGTCTTGTGGGAGCTTAAAAGATGATCACTTAGTCATGTTATTCATTTTCAACACTTAGCAAAAAAATCAAGAAAGTTGAAGAACAACAAGCTTGCTCTCGGCCAAGAGAGGGAAAAGTGAGGTCCCATTTTAAGCCATCCCAAAATTATTTTGTTGATGAAAACCCACTATTTTGAGGTCCCTAAGTAGCGTGGAAGCGTTGTTCGGGTCATCCAACCATCCGTTGTATAGATCGCAAACCCTAGGCAAACTGTGGAGTTGAAGAAGAAAGGTGAGATTTGAAGAAGAAAGGTGAGATTTGATTATGTTTTATGTGTTATAAAGGTTGTATGTATGTTGTAGTATGGTAAAATGAAGGAAATTCATGAAATATAGTAAGTTGGAATTGGGGTCATGTGTATGAGGTTTGGGCCGTGTGAAGTGTGTGTGTGTTGTGTTATGTTTAAGTGATGAATTAAGTCCTATGTAGTATGTTGTGATTGTTGTGGAATGGAGGAATGAATAAGAATCATAAATATGTGCATATGTAGTGTTGGTCGAAAATGGGTCATACTATATGACAATGAATGGATTGATTCTACTTAACGTTTTAGTTGTTGTCGTTATGAATTCCATGATGAGAATGAGAGTTTAATGACTCAAATTGATGTTGTAATTGTTGCGGACTGATTTGGAGGTTATTGTACATTTAATGTAATTTGTATTTTGATGAGAATAGCATTGTTAGAATGTGAATTGTTGGTGCAAATCATGACTCGGAAGTTAGAAATTGGTTGTAGTGGTGTCTCGGGTTTGGGGACAGTTTTCGGGCAAATTGGAGCTTTGTTGGATTGTTGGAAATATTGTATGAATTGTTTAAAATGTTGTTGAATGTTGTTGGTATGGATTTGGATTGGTATATGAATGTATAAGCGTTGATATTGGCTTGAACGTGAGTCGTTGAATCGAATATGTTGAAAGTTGTTGAATGATGTAAAAGAGAGTTATTAGTGTTATATTGCTTTTCGGATTGATTATTAATGTTGCTAGGTTGGTTGTTGTTGTTGTTGATCTTGGCCGAGTTAAATTCTCGGGGTGGCCTATTTACAGGGGAAATGTGCCCAAATTTCTGTAGAATTAAGGGCAAATTTGAAATTTAATGCCCAAAATGGCTATATCTAATGTTTGGCATATTATGACTTGTCATGTAGACTTTGGGCAGCCCGAGACATAAGTTTGAGTTGGACTATCTTGAGTTGGATTAGCGTTGAAATCGATCGAGGTATGTAAAGCGCAACCCTTCTTTCTTTTGGCATGCCTTAGCCGTAAATAGGCTATGATACGAGTCTCGAGGGAATTCTACTCCCGCGATCCGACCATGTCTGTGATTATTATATGTTTCTTGATCTTTGTATGCATGATATGATGAAATATTGGCTCCTATGTCTTTTGTATGACTAAGTTTCAAAGTTGCATAAAAGTTGGTTTTTAAAAGAGTTTTGTTCCTAAATAATTCCGAAAACTACAAAAGTCCATAACTTTCACAGACAGATCCGGATCGCTTCTATATGCTCAAAAATGATTCCATGATATATGATGACTATGTTTTCCATAGGCGGGGCCGGCTCGGGTCGACACCCCTCCGTGGGTCCTGCGACTTTCTTTGTGTACTTTGACGACTTTTGAAAGGATACGATATGACTATTATCCCGATTTCAAGTATGGTTAGTATATCTACCTTTTAAGTTTATGAAAATGATCTTATGCACATGATTTTGGTACGTAACTATGATTTCTGAAATTTGGTGTGAGATGTTCCTGAGTGATATTCGAAAGAAAATCTGATTCGACTACTGTTTTGGCTTATAAATGACGGTTCGTTGTGATTAACATACTAAGTCTATGAAATTGTTTTTGTTATATCCCGCATTTTATGAAATCGGATAATTCAAGACAATCGCGGGAAGACAACAAGCAAGGCCACATTATATTTTGTTTGACATACGAGTTGCTTATGAAAAATTTAGAAGCGGAATTAATGAGGAAGGTCAAGGGCATAAAAGGTAAATTTGCAAGACGACTCATGGAAATACGGAAAAAGGCTAGGGGTAAATTTGGAACTAAGAAAATGTTTTCATGAAAAAAAAGGGGAGTTGCTAGAATTTTCAAGAAAAGGGGCCCACTTGGCCGTGGACCCCACTTGCCATACATGGCCAAATAGAGTCAAGCCAAGCTTAGGGGAAAATGTTTAATTATAATTGGAGGAGTATATATGTATATGTATGGAAAGATGACTTGGTCATCTTAAGTCCCCTAGAATTTTCAAGAATACAAAGCAAGAAAGAAAAAGAGAACAAGAGAAAGAAGAGAAAAACAAGAGATGGCCGTTCGGCCTTGAGAAAAAAAAAGAGAAAGAAAGGAGAGTTTTCAAGTTGTTTCCCTAGCCAAATAATTCGTTGAAGGGTTCACAACATAGTGAAGGGTCCTTTGGAGGAAGGAAAACACATAGCTTGGCAAGTTGACAAGTATAGCCAAGTGAAGAATTCTAGTGAAAAGGTAAGAATTCATCTTTTCTTTCATATGTTATGGATGTTGTGCATGTTGTGGTGTATGAAAATGGATGGAATTCATGAGATGGAGGCATGTGTGTGTGTGGCCGTGACCCTTAGGGGCAATCCGTGTGTGTGTGTATGTGTTGTGTGTTATGTTGTGTTATGTTGGGTGTTGGTTATTGTTGTTAAGTGTAGAAACTATGGGAATTCATGAAAAATATGCATGGGGGAAGTTGGCCGTGTAGTATAGGGTATGGGAAGGTGTGGTGAATTAATTTCACTTAGTATTATAATTGTTGTTATGGTAAGTCTATAATGTAAAGTAAGGATTTAATGGTTAAGAAGTGAAGTTGTGTTGGTTGTGGCTATGCGAAAGTAGTAGTTGGCCGTGCATGTATATATATATGTAGGAATCATGTTTTAGTTAGTTTATCTAGTGTTTAGTTGTTGTTGGTATGGTGTTGTTGACGTATGAATCATAATGTTGTTAATGTTCTTATTGGAGTCGGAAAGCTTTGGAAGAAGTAGTATATTGATTGAATTATTGGAATGTACTTTGGGTTGATTATTGAAATTGTAGCATGGTTGTTGATATTGTGTGGATAGCTTGGCCGGGTTTGAATTCCCGGATTGTGATTGATGAGAAATTTGGCTATATTGAATGTTGAGGATGGTATACTTACAAAGGAAGTACCGCCGAAATTTCGGTAGCCAAGTGTTTCCTTAAGATTCTAACTCTAAGAATCCTAATAAGAGTTTTGGTAAACATGACCAATTTGCAGATTTTGACGAAATTGCGACGTGAATTCGGAATAGCTAACGAAGCAGAAAGAGGTATGTAAGGTTTCCCCTCCTTTCTTGGCATGTCTTAGACGTATAGGCCCGATTTCGCGCCTCGGGGACTTTCCTATCTCTAGAAATCCGAGATTGAAAATAGTTACTATTCATTCAGTAAGATTGAACCAAAAGTGCATGAATTGCGAAAGAAAGGTCCAAACACCCTAGAACTTGCAAGGATAAGACCCGGTTACCCTAAGACCTTCATGAGTAACGTCATGACACATAACATATGTAGATAATATGCTTTGCTATAAAAACGAAAGTACGAGAATGTTAAACCATTTCTGGATAACCCAATTCTATTATAAGTAACGACTATTCTAAAGATTCCAAGTACAAGGTTTTATGCCCTATGATAGCAGAATCAGGGCGCTATAGACGCTGGTATATATATATATATATATGATATAAGAATGTGCATGTGACAAAAAGAATCAGAGCGCTATAGACGCTTATATATATGTATACGGTATGAGCGTATGTATCTGATGAAAGAGCCAGGGCGCTATAGGCGCCGATATTTATACTTGGAATTTTCATGTATTTACGGGGAAATGGAAATAATGGCAGAGCGTTATATACGCATATCCACCTGATCAGTTGGCATTACTTGACTTGATATCGTCCCGGACGCGGGATGTGCATATTTATGGTTAAATGGATCGGCTGCCGACGCCTCGGCAATATAATATATATTCTATAGTTTATGCATATGTGTATATATATAAATGAGTAAGGAAAGTTAAGAAAGCACAGCATCTGCCCAAGGGCACCTATATATACAGGTTATGTTTCTATCCCAGGACTTGAGTTGTAGTTCTTTTATGTCATTATGCATGATTTATGTTCTCGCATATTACTATTCATGCCTTACATACTCGGTACACTATTCGTACGCCCGCTTCTTGTGGGCGGCTGCGTTTCATGCGCGCGCAGGTCGGCGGGCGGATTTGATCGTTAGAGCTCTACCAGCCGTACACGACAGCGCTCCAGTTGTCCCGGAGCCTTACTTCTGTGGTACTCTTTTGTGTATATATTTTCGGGCTCGATAGTACCCGGCCCTTTCTATGTATAAGTGTACTATGTCTAGAGGCTCGTAGACAGATATGTACAGTCAGTTATGTATAGTTAAATATGTGGTATTTTGGCATCTTAGTGCAGTTGTATGAATTGATAGCGAAGCTAACTGGTCTATGTTTATAATGACGCTGCTAATGTTAATGTTTAGTTTGGAAAAAAAAAAGGGGCACTGTTCACATGACTTATTAAGAGGTACAGGTATAATGATAGGTAAGGGGTGCTCGGTACAAGTATCGGGTACTCGTCACGGCCCCTAGTTGGGTCGTGACAGTTTTGAACTGTATTTGGTTACACACGATTCTGTTCATGCATTCTGTGGTTACTTTTTGCCAAGTGTCGGGTCGGTTATGTTTTCGCACGCACTATGTTGTATTCTGAAATATGATGTGTATTCCGAAGTCTGATATGATATGATGGTCTGATTTACCCATGCATATTCTGAGTTATGATATGACCGGTACGCCGAGCCCCCTTTCGGTCGGGTACTGTGTAGGTATGCTATGTTGTATGTTATGTATATGGATTCGGAAATATGATCAGTTGGTTTCAGATCCGGTGGTGGGGCAAACCCAATGGTGGGGCAAACCCAGTGGTGGGGCAAACCCAACGGTGGGGCAAACCCAATGATGACGCAAAATTCCACATTGGTTTAGGCAAATCCCACATTGGTTTAGGCAGATCCCACATTGGTCTAGGCAAATCCCACATTGGTTTAGGCGAATCCTACATCGGATAATGTCAGCTCATATGATAAGGTCATGATGTTATGATGCACTACGATATGTTTACGATTATGGTATTATTTATGGATCGGGCCGTATGTTCCTCGGCATTGGATTAATTGTCAGCTTATATGATATGTTTGATTTTCCGTATATGTATGATTTGTATTACGTATATAAGCGTGTTGGTATTACGGTTATTATGTTTACTTTTTATACCTGCTTGATTATGACTCAGATTTGTTAATATATCTTCTGCTTTGCATACTCAGTACATATTCCGTCTGACCCCTTTTTTTTCGTGGGTCATGCGTTTCATGCCTGGTGCAGTACGGATATGCGTTTTGGTGATCCACCGGCGTAGGATTTCCGTTCTGCTGTTCAGAGTGCTCCCTTTGTTCTGGAGCCAATATTTTGGGTATATACTTTTCCGATGTATATGGTTATGTTATTCAGGGTACGGCGGGGCCCTGTCCCGTCATCTGATTCGGTTGTTCTGTATTAGAGGTCTGTAGACATAGAGGTGGGTTATGTACAGTTTTGTTCGGATGTGACGTGTGAGTTGTGTTTGGGCGACCCATCCGTCGTGGCACCCTTGTCGGCTGCGTGTATATATATGCCTTGACATGTTATGTATATTATGACAGCCTTACCGGCTTCTGTGCAAGTTATGTGTTAGTATGTGAAGCCGGAACCACGTACGATCCCACATGTTTGTATAAATTGTTTGGATGCGATTTCGGTTAATAAGTGCGTATGGGTGCCCAGCTCGGGCACTAGTCACGGCCTACGGGGTTGGGTCGTGACAGAAGTAGTATCAGAGCAGTTCGTTCTCGGAATGTCTACTGACCGTGTCTAGTAGAGTCTTGTTTATCGGTGTGTTGTGCATCACATCTATAAACAGGAAGCAACAGGGCATTTAGGATGTTATCTTTCCTTCTGATCTTAGATCGTGCGATAGAGCTGTGTTATCAGGATGACTCTTCTCTGACGAAGTGTTATGTTTTCAGCGATGCCTCCGAAGAAGGTGCAGCTGGAGAAGGGCAAGTCTACGGCCACACGCCGAGACCGCCGGGGCCCGGATAGCTACTAGGCCCGTGCCTGGGCTGAGCCGGGAGATTGTGCCCCCAGGACAGCCGCCCTGCCACACCGCCAGTATCTGAGGGGCTTGGAGCAGCCACAGCCGTGGGACAGGGAGCGACTCCACTGCCAGCCCCTGAGGTTCGAGAGCCCGTGCCCCCAGCTCCTCAGCCAGGAGCTGAGGATCGGGCGATGCGAGATGCGGTCTGGTTGTTGACCGAATTGATGGCGGCCCAGGTTCATAGGCACGGATCAGGGGGTGATCGTGCGGATAGATATGACAGTCAGAGGGCCGGTGATTTTCTGCTTTGTGGCTTACCTGAGTTTTTTGGGTCAAAGCCCGCCGAGGACCCTCTGGAGTTTGTCCGACAGATGCAGCGTACCCTGCGATTGATTAGGGCTTCTGACACAGAGTCGGTTGAGTTGGCGTCATACCGGTTGCACGATGTAGCAGCTAACTGGTATGAGTCGTGGATGCTGTCCAGAGGCGAGAGTGCCCCTCCAGCCGTATGGGGCGAGTTTACAGAGGACTTCCTGGCCCATTTTCTACCTCCCGGGGGCTAAAAAGGGGGCCGGGGGGGCCAAAACTGCCATTGAGGGGGAAAGCGAATTCGGGGGTACGGGCCGGGGTTTTTATTTCCCGGGGGGATGGGCCCGCTTTTGTGGAAGCGGTGGTGACCGGA
>NW_026720008.1:0-11083 GCF_029784015.1 Lycium ferocissimum
TTAATTTAAAGGCTTAAGATAAGCATATGATGATAAGCCTAACAATAGTATGAATTTTCCTGAATGTAGATTTACGAGCTTGGGAGGACAAGTGTTGAGTAGTTAAAGTTAAGGCGACCAAAAAGGAATGTTAAGGCTGTCCTTCCTATTCTTTTGGCATGATCCTTATCTTATGAACGAACAGAGTAAGCAAGTGAGTTCCAAAGACTCTACTCCTAGATGGTATAGGATTTAGCATATCCTTGACCTCTTAAGTCCCGAAGGGGCATCCATAAGTTGTATGTTTCCATAATGGTGTCTAAGTCACGAAGGGGACATTCATAAAGCCTCTATATTCAGCAGACTCTGAAGGGGTTTAATTTAAAGGCTTAAGATAAGCATATGATGATAAGCCTAACAATAGTATGAATTCTATTGAATGTAGATTTACAAGCTTGGGAGGACAAGTGTTGAGTAGTTAAAGTTAAGGCGACCAAAAAGGTATGTTAAGGCTGTCCTTCCTATTCTTTTGGCATGATCCTTGTCTTATAAACCAACAGAGTAAGCAAGTGAGTTCCAAAGACTCTACTCCTAGATGGTATATGATTTAGCATATCCTTGACCTCTTAAGTCCCGAAGGGGAATCCATAAGTTGTATGTTTCCATGATGGTGTCTAAGTCATGAAGGGGTCATTCATAAGGCCTCTTTATTCATATGCATTTCATATTTGATTTTTAAGTCTCGAAGGAGACAAATAAAAAAGGGAAGAAGTTCCCATTTTGTCATCCGAAGGGAGTTCTTTTGATGGTTTACAAAGATTATTATGCATTTGCACACTTATTTATTTGTACAACATGATTTTATGGGTGAGGGGAAAAGGGCTAAGGCGTTATATACGCAAACCACCTAATCTGCTGATATATGATGATTGAGATGCCCGATGGGGCCATTATGATATGATTCCCGACGGGGCGAAGCTCGAAGGAGCGAATGGGTAATGGTGCATATACATATATACATGTTTTTAAAAGTACATTATGCAAATTCATGGTCCTTAGCGACAGTCACAGGTACAGGTTGACTCTTACGTTTTTCTTATCCTTTGAATCTTGATAGGTTGTTTCATTTCTGCCTTACATACTCGATACATTATTCGTACTGATGTCCCTTTGCCTGGGGGCGCTGTGTTTCATGCCCACAGTGCGGAGACATGAGTAGAGGACACTCTCGCAGGATGTTCAGCCATCACCGGTAAGAACTCCATTTCTACTTGGAGTATTTCCGAGTCGAAGTACATATGTATATATATGTGTCATATGCATTATGGGTACGTCGGAGCCCTGTCCCGACCTATGTCATGGTATTTTTGTTCATGTTAGAGAATTTGCAGATAGTATCCTGTGGATAGTGCATCGAGATGTCGACGGTTGTGTAAGGCAGCAACATAGGTCAATGTGTTCATATGCATTGATTTAAAGATTTTATTGTGACTAAAGGTTTTCTTTGACTAAACGATCAGGGATAAGTCCCTGACATGATGAAAGAGTTATTTTAAAAAGTTTTCATGTTTTACTTGACGGAACCGTCATTTCATAATTTAAAGCTTCACAAAAAGGTGCGACTTATGAATAGAATGGTAATATGGCACTCAGCCGAGTAGGGTCTTAGGTGTCAGTCGCGGCCCTCCGATTTGGGTCGTGACAGTCTCAACTTGCCTGGAATACCGAGTATCGAATCACAGCGCCCTCTTGCCAAGCCGAACAATCTCCGAACGATCAAAGTCTAGTCAAATAGGTATTATGCATTAGAATACGAGTCTATCAACACCCATATTGCTATATAAATCCAAATCCCCAAATTTAGCCCTAAAATTTGGATTCCGAACCCAAAAGGGAAAAATAGTAAATTGGACCTAGAATCATGATCCTCATATTTAATATAACTCATATACCAAAAATCATCCATAAATAATCACTAATTCATGCTCAATTACCAAAACCCCCAATTCTTAGGTTAGGTTCCAAAACCCTTCCATTTCCTCTTTAATCCAAACATTCTAAGCATGGGTTATGAACTTAAACCATGGGAATAATCAAAATACCAAGTTAGAAGACTTACCCAATGGTGTTAGAAGACTTGCCGAATGGTTTTCTCCTTGAAATATCTTCAATCTTCTCCAAAATCGCTCTCAAGACTTAAGGGTTTAGAATAAATTGTCTAAGGATGGAAGACACTAAAGGAACATTCTGTTCAGCAATTAGTGCACCTGCGCACTCAATCTCACACCAGCGAACACGCATAGGCGGACAATTCCTCGCCGAGGCGGAACCCTTACAAAATATCTCAGGCTCGTTGATGCGGAATTCCCTTCGCAGCGGCGACCTCGCTTCTGCAGGAAAATCTTTGCCGAGACGAACCAAGGCTAAATCTTTAGATTCTCGTTGCTGCGGATGTCCTGTCATTGGAGCGCATCCATAGAGGCGGGACCACTCTCACGCCTAAGCGTACACTAGAACCAGCAAAAATCTAGTTTTTGACTCTCATAACTCGAAATCTCGAGACTCTCCCGGGACCTCCTCGATACAAACCAAATATGCAGACACAAAAAATGCGCTACGAACTCACTCACGCACGCACTTGAAAATCTAAAAAAAGGCCTCGTTGACCAAGTCAACCCCTCACAGCCAAAAACCCACTTTCTAACTAAATGACCAAAATGCCCCCAAGACCCTCGGGAACTGAACCAAATACACAACCAGCCTATATTCGACGTTCCGGAGCTAATGGAATCAATGAAATTTCCAAAATGACACAACTATCCCTGATGATGCCTAAAGTCAACCTAACACTTAAAGATTCTTCAACTTAGCAACTTTCCAAATAAAAATATTTTGTCTATCTCGAGAGTTGTGCCTACCACACCCACTACACAACAATCCCAAACAAGCAAAGGGGCGGGTTCACAAGGGAAAAATAGGCAAAAATGAGAAAACAACCAAAACAACCTAACGGGTCATTACAGAATAAGGGCAAGATCGTGTAGCGATCGCTTGAGCTTCAGAGTTCAAATCTGGCAACTTGGGACCTTGCTTGACTCTATTTAAAGTGCTTGGTTGGTTGAAATGAACTAATAAAGAGGGAGTAATGGGGATTAAAGGGGGTCCCATACTTGTGGGGTGACGAGCACTTGTATTGGGTGCCGGTCCCATATTATGAGAATTTGTGTAGAATCAAGTTGTAGAGTCCGGTTTGAATGCCATGCTTTGGGGTTAGCTGATAGCTCAGATTACTTTACATGAATTGTGATTGAGATATGAGGTCTCTTATTTGATGTTATATGTCTTATTTGTGATTGTGTATTATCATCACTCCTTAAAACTCGTTTAAAAGTGGAAAAGGACTAAGATTGAGCCTTTTACTGTATAGCCTTGCCATCTCGGGGAACGTGAGGGCACCTACTATATCCCACCTCGGTAGATGAACCCACCCCTTATTCACAACCCAATAAACAGTAAAGTAAAACCAATCACCAGAATATATAATAAGTTTACATAAATAGATAAATAAATTAAGTGTGGAAATATTACATCAATCCCAAAATCTGGTCTAGGCCGTACAAAAGCCACTACTTAACTAAAAGTATGAATACATAGTCTCAAAATGAATTACTGTCTCAGAAGTAGTGAATAAGACAAGTAAAATAAGAGAGACATCAGGGCTGCAGATCCATCCAAATGCTCACCCTAAATTGCTCGTCAAATAGCATCGAGACTTAGTCACGAAGTGAGGAAGTCAAACTAATCACGAACTCTGCACTCAGAAAAGAATGCAACAAGGTAGAAGAAGTACAACAACACGTACTGAGTAGGTATCATAGGCTGACAACAGTTAGATAACATATGCATAAGAAAGAAACTGAAAAAGTAGACATGCTCACAATTAGATATAACTCAACATAGTCTAAAGTATCAAATCCAGTACCAAATTACCAAGTCGAGCATATCTTCTCAAGATCAACTATAAGTTTGAAGTAGATCCTTAAGAATCACTATCAAGTCCATGTATCACTACATGATCAACCATCAAGTCCAAATACAAAGCCATATGTAAATATGATATGAATGCAATGCAAATGCTATGAGACACACATGCTTCGGGCGGAAATATCTCGTCGCCTCGACTTTCATGACCCATGTGGGATCGCTAAGTCTATGTACTTCATTGTGGCGCACAAACCAATCCATTAGTCAATGGTGCGAAACGTGAAACCCGGTCCAAATAAGTGTTGCGGTATATGCAACCCGATCAAAGCATATGTTGCGGCGTGCAACCCGATTCCAATATATGTATAAATAAGTGTGTGCATGATAAAAATGCCAACAAGAATATAAGAATCAATCGTCACACATGGACACATATCTCAATCACAATACCAATATCATAACCTTATTTCCATTCCAACAACCTCAACAATGATAATATGCACTACGAATCATTAGGCAATCACTAAGCATCAATTTTAGAATCAATCACCTGGCGACAAGCCAACAAATCAGAATAAGGCAACAACTCAATGGCACACAATAAGGCGACGAGCCATAGTCAACAACAATACCAACCTAAGTATTTCATACCAAACTCCATACCCAAAGGTTTACGTGATTTCTCCAATAATCACTAACTCTACATATGATTTTCTAACCGAAGTCTAACGAAAAGGTAAGTCGTAACCTACCTGAAAAGTCGAACAGGATCCACGAACCGTCAAACCTTAACCTTGCCCTTTCATTGTGCCTCCAAATACTAAAAGTCTAATCATATTTGAGTTCTATATTGGAAATCAAAAAGAACGATACCCACATTGCTATATTTCTAGTTAGGTCAAATTCTAACTCATGGAATTTGGGAAAACGGACCCACAAGGGTAAAATGGGAAATTGGAAGGTGGAATATGCAATTCATGCTCTAGATGATCAAACCCACTATTAAATTGCTAAAACAACTCAAGATTAAGCCTAATTCAGATTTAAAGTGAAACCCCCAATTTCGGGTAAGAACCCTAACTTTTCAATCTTCAATATAATCAACAATAGTTGAAGAAATAAGCTTAAAAACAATGAATTCATCAAATTCTATGGTTATACTAGTCAATGTAACAGTTCGCATTTTTGCGAGCGGGGTTAGTGCTCGGAAAAGCTACTTCGAACTCGTTGGTGCTCTTTCGGACTTTCGTTTAAAAGAGTCGCCACCTAATTTTTAGGAAATTAGGAAAACCAGTTTTGAAGGGTTTATTCATACACCGTGAAAAATTCTTCTTAATCCAAGTTCTAGGTGTGGTTCGGTGATCCCCTAGGGAAGGTGTTAGGCACCCTAGTATTAAGGATCCGTACTATACGGTTGACCTTCGAATTTCAAGTGTGTGTATTTGCATGAACTATTTATTTAGTGTAAAATTCCCGTAAAAATCTGTCCTTTTATTGCATATCAAGTTTTCTTTGAAAGAATTGAGTGTAGTTCCCTTATATATGGGCTATTTTTTCGGTTGGATCTATCATATACCAATGAATATATTTCCTCTTATATATGAGGATAAATAATTTTGTAAGGAGGGAAATTATTTTATGATAAAGTATACATGTATTTTCAGTCCATGCTTTAATCCACACTTGGTTCGGGTTAATCATATATGTACGCCAAGAACTCCTTACTTATTAGTCCATTTATTAAAAGAATGTTTTTCAGCACTTTGTTTTTTCTTTTTATTTTTTTAATTTTTTAAAGAAACTTGATTTGCCATTGGGTCGTAAAAATTTGGTTCAAATTGTAATGAATAATAGGTGGCAAAAACTTGGTGCAATGGGATTCAGTAGCCTAATCTATTAGATCAACAAATATCTTTGGCATCATTCCGTTAAAACAAACCTTATCCTAAACTGCAAGTACCTTCCAATCAAACTTACTCGCTATGATTCAACTTAGAAGAGACGGCGTAGAATGAGGTATCGCTCATCTATTGGGATCCACCCCCTGATGGTATGATAAAATGCAATACAGATGGTGCAAGTAAAGGCAATCCTGGGAGGATTGCATATGGCTACTGCTTAAGGAACTCACTTGGTGATCTGATATATGCAGAAGGAAAGGAATTCATGAGACAACTAACATGGAAGCTGAAGCTGTGGCAATCAAAGAGGCTATCTATCATTGTGTGGCAAATAACATACAGGAGGTACTGGTTGAGACAGACTCCATAGTGATGAAGAATATCATAGAAGGAACCTGGAAAGTTCCATGGCAGCTTATTGTACTAGTGGAAGACATCAAACATCTGATAACAATGTGTGAGGTTAAGTTTCAACATGTCAAGAGGGAAGGAAATTCCAGCGTATTATATTGCAAATCAAGCCATTCTCGCGGGATCGCAGAATATAAGCAATACGTATCTTCCCTCTCAAGGTAGAAGATCATCGAACCTAGACAAATAGCATTATCCAAATATCGATCAAGAACTTTGAAGATAGGATGATCGTGAGGTAATGCAACCTGAAATTTGGAGCATGGATAATTCTTATAACTCTACAAAGATCAAAGAATCTTTAGGGTAAAGCATGGATGAAGATGTTGTACACATGAAATACAGCATCAGGCAAATATTAGTACAAGGTTTCAAAGATGCAACAAGCTCAACAGTCTTATTTCCTTGCCTTTTTGGACCTTTCCTTTTTACTATTTTTGTTCTTCCTTTATTTTTGCCTATTTTGGCTTTTTTGGTTCTTTGTACTTTTACTGCTATTTGATGATTAATAAAACAAATCAATAGGCACGTCCTATTGATCTATTTGATATAAAAAAAAAGAATAATAGGCGGTAACATGTTTTGAAAGCAAAAGTATTTTAAATCATATAAACTTGTGTTTGTTTAAAGGGGAAGGTTAGACCAACCCCAAATGATCCTCAACATTACCACAATCAAGCACAAGTGCACACTTAGAGTCCAATATCATTGGACAGCCTGGCCTTCAAACAAGGACACAGAAGAATAGGCAAAAACACAACACCCAAGCAACAAAGGATAATATTTCACTGTACATCATTACTACTACTTAATTACTATAAAGGACAGGAATATATTCATTAAAGCTATGCATCATTTTAAACCAGGAGTGATCTATGCAAAATAAGCTTATCAATCTCTTTATGAAGATGTACAACCATAGGCAGATTCCAATATAGAGTTCCATCACAGGCACACACTGCACATATAAAGGGAACCAAACAGGCCCTAGTAAAAGGAAAGTACATTCCAAGTCACATTTGCAAAGGCCAAGTGTAGACTGAGCAGACAGATATAACATGAGAAAGAAACTAATTCCAATCAAGCTAAGCATATAAACATGGCACATAGGTGGGTTTTCAGGTCACAGTTAGACTTAACAACATGAAAGCATCAAGTTGAAAGTATGCAGGCTACACATATAGCATAGAAAGGATGCATAAAATCATTCATGTCTCTTTGGTGGAGTTTTCCTGAAAAGAGGAAGGTCCTACATGATCTCAACAATCTTTAATAACTCAGTTTCAATTTCAATGCCTTACCAATTCAAATTTCCTATTTCCCTTTAAGCTCTTCCCTTTGTATTCTAATTGAGTCATGTACAGATGCTCCTAGGTTCACTACTAAGTTTTACTAAGCCACTTATCAATGCATGTATGATTATAGCCAAGTCTTCTAGGTTCTAGCAACAAAATTCACATGATTTTTGAAAGATTTATATAGTCAGCATTGTCACGACCCGACGAGGGCCATGACGGGTACGCGGGACTAACCACTGAGCACCACTCATTCTATTACTCATCCTGCGTTCATTCATATTTCTTATTCTCATAATCATAGAAAAACTATTTGCATTTGAAACGAATTTACCTTTATATACATAAGCCCTTCGGCTATCAAATTAATATATATACATGGTAAGAAACTGTGAGACCATACTACCCACACATACGTATCTACGAGCCTCTACTAGAGTACTAGACATATGGACAGGACAGGAACCCATCGTGCCCAAAATATATATATATATATATATATATATATATATATATATATACAAACATACCAAAAGAATAGTCAATGGCACCTCCGGGAAAATGGAGTGCTCTCAAATCGCCTAATAGCTCCACGAGTCCGGATCGCCTCCCGTTACCTATGGGCATGAACACGTATTCAAAGAAAATCGTACGTCGTATGAACATTGTACCGAGTATGTAAGGCATGAATGAAATGAACATAATAGGGAAATCATAAGGCATAAGATGAAGACATAACCTGCGTACTCTTTAAGTAGAAATATTTTATACATATATCATACATAAGCATATCATATGAGTTACCATAGCGTACACATCATCATATCATACATACATCATCATCGTTAACCCGCGTCCGGGTAGCCATCATATGTCGCCTACTAGTGGTGATCGTGTCCGGCCTTCTAGGCGCGGTGGAATCATAGGCAGCCCGCCTTAGCGGTGACATGTCCGGCCATTTAGGCATGGTGGAATCACAAGTAGCCCGCCTTAGCGGTGACATGTCCGACCATTTAGGCACGGTGGAATATATCATCATGCATATCATAGACTTATCATAACTTAGCATCATTATGCATTTATCACCAAAACATACATTACAACTTGAAGGCAACTACAGCTATGTCGGGGTGACATAAGGTCGTAACCCCCGATTATGTTATAGAGTGATCATAATCGTTATTTCTCACCTTGGAGGGACTAACGTTTTAAGGTGAGTACACATAAGGAAACATCAATGGGTCATAGTTAATATCATTAGCCTTGTAGGAACATCATATCATGAACTCTAGAATCTTTAGACTTAAGCTTGTCATCATCATTATCGTACTCATAAGGTATCTCATATCTCATATGGCTATTCATGAACATAGACTATTAGTTTCCGGAATGTAGGAGATTCATGAAGAAGGAGGAAAATCATGCCATGAGATTCATGCCTTAGAAAGAAGGACTAGCCTCACATACCTTTTTCATTTAACTAATCTATCGCTCGCTCGTTCTCCTTCAATGCCCACGTTTCTACCTTCAAGCGAATTCGTATTACATTAGCTAAACAATTATAAGAACGTGCTTACTAAAGCTAGAGAAAATTGGGCAGCATTTCCTTTGTTTATACAACTTTCCCATATTCCATATCAACTCCCAAACGTCCATAATAACATTCACAATATTATAGGCAACAATCATCATTCATCCACATTATCCACATTTTATAATTTCGCTTCAATTCTCCATAATCATGATCATAGTTCACTATCGCGTTCTTTCACATGTAATACTTACTCCATGTTCTAAATGTCATTCATAACCTACTTACAATCACAACATATCCATATTCATGATTCATTCCAAGCTATGGCTCAACAATGACACTATTCCCACATTTATGACCCATTTTCTATATTCTTCTACAATCCAAGTGTTTTAACTTTTCAATACCTCAAACAACATGAAAATACCATTAAAATTACCTTAGATAGTGTAGGAATAAGCCTTGAGGGGAGATGC
Source organism: Lycium ferocissimum (assembly GCF_029784015.1). NCBI lineage: Eukaryota > Viridiplantae > Streptophyta > Magnoliopsida > Solanales > Solanaceae > Lycium > Lycium ferocissimum. Next base: position 9,581 of record NW_026720008.1, read on the forward strand.
CCTTCTTGCACCAAAACCCTAGTTCACTTCCGTTGAAATTTCTTGGCTTGGATGAACTTTGATGTGTTTCATACACTTGGTTCACTTTAATTCTTGATATTGATCTTTGTTTTCCTTTTTTTTTTTCTTGTAGATGAAGTATGTGGAACCTTCTAGAGGTCTTGAGAGAGATGAAGGAGTGTGGGAAATGAAATTAGTGAAGTGGGAACATGTATTTATGTTTGCAACTTAATCAGTCCGTCAGACTTCCCACGGACACTTATACGGTCCGTGGAACATTGCACGGCCTGTATAAGTGGTCGTGGTTCACCACTAAGCAGCCATCATCTCTCGCTGGGTGTTATACGGACCCTTATACGGATCGTATAATGTTATACGAACCGTATAGTTTGTCGTATAACTCCTTCTCCCCGAAATGATCTCCGTCGTTCGTTTGATCTCCAATCCTTGCGGAACCTTCTAACAATTGTTTAACACCTTATTACCAATCTAAGGGACATTATAGCTCTTCTCCAAAACATCATTAAACTCTCATTAATTCGATGCTCGTAAATCTTGCCCAACACATAACACATACCTCGCTTTCCTTAACAACTTTCTTCTCTTACCTCGAATGTCTTTGAAATCTCAATTAGGACCATTAAAGGCTATTTCTTACTTATCACAACATTGTATACATCGTGCCCTTCGTTAGTCTATTCACTGTACGTTAACGAAAATTTTTGGGGTGTAACAAGCATGCACCTCCATAGGCTTATGAAAGTGCCATGGTACTTTTTATGTGAAGGAAAAGTGGGGTGAATCAAACAATGCTTGATTACGCCCCTAGATCCCCTCTCAAGGCACCTTTTAAAAAGACTCTTCTTGGCCATGTAGTTTTTAGCTTACCTTTAATCTTTTCTAATCATAAAGAACATTTGCTACCAGGAATTACTCACAGCTAAGTGCCTTGACAAGTTCAAATGCATGGATATATAACTGGACAAGATCATTTAGGCTAGGACTGGGATCATTTTCACTACTTAGAAGCTAGCAAAATCCATACAGAATCACATTATAAGTCAAGGTGTCATCAAAAAGTTCTTTAGGTTACTTCACAGAACCATCTTAAATCAGTCTAGGCATTTAACAAGTCATGCCATATTACAAACTCCATCTGGCCAAGTCATAGAAAATGTGTATGAGGCAGTTAAGTAAATAATGGTAACTAGAATATTTGGACAGAGTATTAGAGATCAAGCCCAAACACAAATTATTCAAGTAGTGGATAGTAGGCAGATTTCCATTTTTTATCTTAAGCTAGTTATATTCCCATAGAACTCATGTAGGAAATCTCATGATTTAACAAAACAAACTAGATTTGGCAATTTGATCTCAGATATGGTATGATCACTTTCTTTGAAATATTCAGAACCTTCAAATAAAATACAAAGGGAATTCAGGCAAACAAATTGCCCAAAAGTCCAGAACCAATTTATTCTCGAAAAATCCCACCCCAAACCA
>NW_026720009.1:0-10162 GCF_029784015.1 Lycium ferocissimum
TATGAGTAAGCTTTTTAATATTTTGAATATTGCATTTACTTTCCGTATACGGTTTTGGTGATCTTGTTCACTATATTTCATGCTTTGCATACTCGTACATATTCCGTACGACCCCTTTCTTCGAGCGTTTCATGCCGCGGTACGGTACTCATTTTGGATGATCCACCGGCAAGTTCTTGGTCAACGACTTGGAGGAGCGCTCCCCTTGTACGGAGCTATGCTCTTTGATCCGGCTCACATTTGTGTATATATATGCATATGTTTGTTCACGGGTACGGCGGGGCCCGTCCGTCATATGATTCTATTATGCTCCTTAGAGGTACGTAGACATATATGTGTGGGTTATGGGTACTCACTATTCGGTCGTGTCTATGTGATTTGGACGTCCCCTATCTTTATGACAACCTTATCGGCTTATATGTGATACTATTTTACGGAAGTTATGACGGCCCGATATGTATATTTGTATATTTGTGACAGCTTCGGGGGGCGACGTTCCACTCTTCCGTAAATATATGTTATTTGTACACGGTATAAGTTATTCGTACCTTATTTCGATTTGGGATACTAGGTATGTACGAGTGTCCAATTCGGGCACGGGTCGCGGCCTACGGGGTTGGGTCGTGACAATTATATTATATATGGATCGGGCCGTACGTCCCTCGGCATTATTATATTATATATGGATCGGGCCGTACGTTCCTCGGCATTATTATTTTATATATGGATCGGGCCGTACGTTCCTCGGCATTATCATATTATTTATGGATCGGGCCGTACGTTCCTCGGCATTCGATTAATGTCGGCTCATATGATGTGTTTGATTTTTCGTATGTATGAGACGAAATGTTTTTCAAAAGCGAAGCATTTGGCATTACGATTATCATATTTGTCTTTTGTATCTCTTATGTATGATTTGTATGTCGGATGCAAGCACTTTGGTGGCTATTGTGCTCACGTTACGTACTCCTTATTCGGTTATGACTTCGTTTTACGTGTGCCATGCTTTACATGCTCGGTACATATTCCGTCTTGACCCCCTTTCTTCGGGGTGCATTTTCATGCGCGTAGGTATATACGGATGAGTAGGTGATGTTAGAAGATGTTCCAATTTGGATTGGCGAGCTCCATTTCCTCGGAATCTTTGGAGTCAGAGTGTTTTTGTACGGTATCTGGAGTTATGGTAGAGACTTTGCAGACAGTGTCGTGTGTATGATATGTCAGCTTTGTAAGCGGCTATGTAAGCCGATGTATTATTATGCATTATGCTACGAACTTCATATGTTTACAGATTTCATACGATGCTAGTTTTATCTGATTTGACAAAGATGAAAGGCATGTTTGTTTTCGAAAAAAATAATATCATTACGTACTTGTGTCATGTTTTGCGGGCCCATTATGATTATGAGTATTACAAAAGTCAGCGGGTTCGCTCGGCCCTAGGTAAGGGTCGGGTGCCCATCATGCCCTATCGGAAATTAGGGTGTGACAAATTGGTATCGGAAAGCGGTTCGTCCTAGGGGTTGTCTGCAAAGTCGTGTCCAGTAGAGTCTTGTTTATGGTGTGAAACGCGCCACACTTATAAACAGGAGGCTACGGGGCATCTAGGGTGGTTATTCTTCTTTCACATCGAGATCGTGCCAGAGCCAAGTCATAGGGAATGAGACTTTTTGATACTAACCTTTGGTTTTCGGCGGAAGGGAATCGACGGAAGAAAGTGACAAGTGAAGTTGGAAATTTCAAAGCACGCAGGTAAGCAAAGGTATGAAAGATATATGTTGGGAAAGATACTGAAGTGCAATTGAAATGTAAAGTTGAGGACTGAAAAAGGAAGTAGGCAGGAAAGTGTAACACGCGTGGTCGTGTTAAGCATATAAGGTAAGTCCATTATTTTCAGACCATTATGGATATTGGGAGCCCTGTGCGGCTGTGATACGATACGATATGATATGATATGTATATATGTATTTTGGCCCTGTGAGGCATTGTTGGTATTTCCTGCGTACAGGTTTTGAGATAGTAAGAAATATAGAGGAAACTCTGTCGAAATTTTCCCAGAAATAAAGAGAGAATGAGATATGGGTCTGTGATATGCTTTGAAAGGTTGTGTCAATAGTAAGGGTAAGATTTGGCCAAGTTGCAAGTACGCTGATTTTGAAAAATAAGTTAATAGCTGAATTGATGGTAATGGTAATCGGAGGTCGATACCGATATGGTAAAAAGAATTTGGAAAGGGTTTGTGATATTAAGAGATGATTTAGAAGAGGTTGGCCGAAAAAGAAAAAAAAAAGGGGAGGGGGGGGGGTTTAAGTTTGGAAAGTGTCAACATAATGATAATTGGGAAAGAAAGAAAGTGAGTAAATGAAAGGCAAGAGGATCAAAATGTCGGAATAAAAGTGCCGCCTAAGTGAGACTGGAAATACGGGAATAGGGCAAAATATAATCGGGTGATAGTATAAGTATGCCCCTAAAGGGGGGGAAGCGAGTGCGAGAGATGCAAGTGTAAGATAAAGAAATGACACGAGATAATGTGCCTAGAATGTTACAAGTTGAGCAAAGGGAATTACAAGAAGAAAAAGTTTAAACCGAGATATATTGGACCTTATTACATTATTTGTAAGGTAAGAGGAGATGGAAAAGAGATATGATTGGCAGAAGAGATTGCGTGTTATAGTAATAAAAGAAACCCCCGAGATCCTTGAAGACCTTATGAGACTAATTGAACATTCGAGGACGAATGTTCTAAAAAGGAAGGATGTTATATCCGTATTTTGGTACATTGGGATAATCCGAGTTAGTCATGATAAGTTAAGGATAAGGTTGTAATTTCTTTTATATCTCGTATTTTGGTACATTGGGATAATCCGAGTTAGTCATGATAAGTTAAGGATAAGGTTGTAATTTCTTCCGATTTTGTTAAAAGTGCATAAGTTGCATATTCATCTTTTCATTGGCATGGAGTGTTAAGGGTAAAATTGGAATAAGAAAAATTTGGGGTCAAAAGTGAATTACGAAAAGTTAGGCATTTCATGAAAATTAAGGGCTAGAGGTGAAATTTTGGAAACTAATTATTTCATGAAAATGGCCATATGTGGCCATGTGTGTGTGTATAGGGCCATGTGGATGAGTTATATAAGTGGGATAAGATGACTTATTAATCATCTTCATCACATTCATCACCTAGAAAGTTCAAGAAAATGGTAGAGAAAAAGCCCCGAGCCATTCGGCCAAGGAACCAAAATTGAAGGCCAAAAATTTGATCAAGAAAAATTATTTTCTCCTTACTTTCCTACCAATTGGAAGGTCCTCTACGATGTGGAGTAGTTGTTGGAACAAAAAAATCATTCGTTGATGCCATGTAGGAGGCCTAGCCGTGGGAGAAGATGGAGGGAAAGAGGGTAAGATTTAATCTTCTTTCATGTGTTGTGAGTGATTTATACATGTTGTGATATGTGGAAAAGAATGAAATTCATGAAATTATGCATGTGGAAGTGTAGCCGTGTGTGTGTGTGTGGCCGTGTACAAGTGTGTGGTGTAGGAGTGATGAATTAATTGTATTTAGCATGTTTGAGTGTGGTTGTAGTGTGTAGAAATGGATGAAAAATTATGGAATTTGTGTATGTTGATGTTGGCCGTATAGGGGCTGTTTTTGGCAAGTTATGGCGAATTGATTTTACTTAGTATTTTGGTTGTTGTTGTCATGGATTATGTGATGAGAATGAAGGTATTGAATGATTCAAGTTGAAGTTGTAATTGTTGTGGATTTGGCCGTATATATGTGGTGTTGGTTAAGAATGAAGGACAAATTTTATTTGGTGTTTGGGTTGTTGTGTTGTTGGTTCTATGATGCAAATGAAAGTTTAATGGTTCATATTGAAGTTATAATCGTTTGTGGGCTGTTTTGGAACCTAATGTGATCTTAATATAGTTTCTTGTATTTATGAGATTAATGTTGTGAACGTGTGGATTGTTGGAAGCATTCTTGAATCTTATTTGAATGATCTCGGATTAGTATTTGAATATGTGGGCGTCGATGTTGGTTTGAACGTATGTAGTCGAATTGAATGAATGGAATGTTGTCGAATTATATGGAAAAGAATTACTAATATTAGAATGCGTTTTGAATTGGTTATTGATGTTGTTTATATGGTTATTGGTATTGTTGTTGAAGAATTGGCCGAGTTAAATTCTCGGGGTGTTGAAGTTACGGGGGAAATCTTGCCCCAATTTACGTAAATAAAGTGCGAGCTTAAAATGGGATTCCGAGGTGCCTATGACTAATGTTTGGTGTCTAATGACGTGTTGTAGATTTTGAGAAGCCGAGACTTGAGTTTGGATTAGCTTAGGAAGCAATCAAGGTATGTGAAGCTTATCCTTCTTTCTTTTGGCATGTCCTAGGCGCAAGTAAGTTGTGATATGTTATGAGTCTTGGGGGTAATTCTATTCGTAAAATCCGACCATGTTTATGATTCATATTTGCTTTGTGATGTTGGTGTTATATCCCGTGTTTTCGCCTATTCGGAAATTTTGAAATAATTGTGACTTGTATGTCATGAGTCAACATCTTGATCTTAATTAACATATCTATGTTGTTCATAGAAAAATATTGGCGCAAAGACATCGGAGAAGGCCAAGGGCAAAATTGGAATTTCGAAAATTAGTTTCGGGAATTGCAAAACAAGATTTGAAGCTAATTGGGCTCAACAAAAATTAAGAGAAAAACGAGGCCCAAGGTGAGGGGGTGGCCGGCCAACAAGGCTTGGCCCAAGCCCATGTCACATGATGATCATGTGACTCTTTAATTAATTAAGAGAGTGTATATATATATGTGTTCATCCATAGAAGTTTCAAGACAAATTGAGAAGGAGAAAAACAAAGAACAAGAGCAAGAACAAGAGAAGGCCACGGCCAAGAGAGAAAGAGAAAGGGAAAAAAAAAAAAATCTTCAAGCCTTGACTTTGATTCAAGAATTATAATTTTCTTGTATTCCTACTAAATTCAAGATTCTCTACAAGGTGGCATAATTATTGTGGCGAGAAAGTGACTTTGGTGGCAAGAAGAACTTATTGGAAAAAGGTAAGATTTCTATGTTTTCATGTTATGGAATAAGTATATATGTTATAAGGATTGGAATTAGAAAATAATCATGGAGTTGTGATGCATGTGTGTGTGAAACCGTGTGTGTGTGTGTGGTAAATCATGGCCGTGAGCCATAGTGTAGTGAAGGGGAGATGAAATGGAATTTATTTAGTGCGTTAGTTGTGTCGTTGTGGCATTTACGACTTAAATGAATGTTTAACGAGTTGAGTTGGCATTGAAAATGGTTGCGGATTGTTATGGGGAATTATATGATTTTCATATAGTTTTTATATAATTGTGAAAGTAAGATTTTAAATGTAAATTATGGTTGTTGTTGATGAATTTGGGGGAGGAAACAATGTAAGTAGGTAGTGTTGTCGTATTCGTTGAAGTTTCGGATAAAATATGGAATTGTTGAATATTGGATATAAGGCTTGAAATATTCTTGGTTTATGTTTGAATGATCTTAAATTAGTATGTAAACATGAAAGTATTGATATTGATTTATAAGTGCAAAGTTGGATTTGAGTTGTTGCATTGTTTGAAAAAGAAGACTATTTCCGCTAGAATGCGTTTCTAGTCGATTGTTGATATTGTTGATCTCATTGTTGGTATGGTTGTTGTCATTACGGCGAGTTTGAATCTCGGGGGTGTTGTAGATATAGGGGGGAGATCTGCCCAAATTTTTATAGACAAGTATTGGTTAAGATTGGAATTTTAAGCCTTATGAATAGTAATTGGTAAATGTGACCATTTGTAGATTTTGGAGCAAACGGGATTTGAGTTTGAGCGAGCATAAAGCGCCCACAAGGTATGTAAAGCCTATCTTTTCTTCTTTTGGCATGTCCTAGTCCTACTAGGTTAAGATCGGAACCTTGGGGATAATTCTGCTCTTGGAAATCCGAGTTTGATTTGGCGTACTATTCATTCAGCGCAATTGAACTATAATCCTTGTATTTGGCTAAAAGAATGCTTAAACCTTTGTAACTTTCGCAAATGTATTTGAATCGCTCCGAAACTCTTATGAATAACCTTAGGGAGCCTAATGTTTGTAATTTATGTCGCCGCCTCGACTCCGACCCGAGGTGGGCCCGCGATCCCAGGAATTCCTTATTTGGTTTGTTTGTCTCATTTTCGTATGATATGAAAAGGAAACGTTTGCCTATGACTCCAAGGTCCGTTTGAAATGCCCTATAACGTTATTTGAACGTTCTTCATTATGAATGATACTAAATTTTTCGAGAATAACCTACGATGTATTTCTTTGAAAAATTGATAACTTAAAAGTCCGCGACTTTTGTATATTAATTCTGATGTTAGTAAATATATTTGGTCATCGGATTTTGGAAGGTAACTTAATTATTTGTTTGCTTATATGCATGTGATTTTGATACATGATTATGATTTCCAAAGTTCGGTTTGATATGTTACCGAGTGGCATGCAAAAGGAGATTCGATTGGACTATGGTCCTAATATGTAAATAATGGTTCGTTCGATTAATTTATTAAATGTTGGTAGATGTCTATGTTGCATATGATTTATGAATGTTTTACATTGTATATGACTCCTACGATTACGCTCGTGCACATTATGGTTACTTCCTTTCGCCGAGTCCGGGCCGGTCATTATCGTGCGCACAATCCGAAGTATGATGAGATTCGAAGTATGATGAGTGTACGAAATATGATCTGATTCGGATATATGATATGATACGAAGTATGGTGAGTTCTGAAATATGATATGGTTCTGAAATGTGATATGATTCTGAATTATGATGCGATTTGGAGGAGATGTTCGGAGGATATACAAAACTTCCGAAGCATGATGAGTTGTGGCGCCCAAGGCAGGAGGGGCGACCACGTTCCATCCGCCAGGTCCCATTATGGACCATATATGACATGTGTTTTTGACATTCATGATTTATGTTTATAAAATAAGCATGCGACATTCTGATTATTATATTGGTTTTAATTTCATATATAACTTCCGGTAAGTGATATGCATATAATGTATGTGATACCTCACCGAGTCCCTCATTAGAGGGCCGGGCACGGTATGTATGTACGATGATACGATGATCTGATTATGATGCGATTTGGCTTATTGACATATGTTTATGTAGGACAAGCGGTTAAAAAGGCTAATTATGATTTTCCAGTTTCTATACTTACTTCTGTAACCCTCATTCCGGTTTTGATTCTGTTTATGTATTCCACTTTACATACTCGGTACATATTCCGTACCGACCCCTTTCTTCGGGGGTCGCGTTTCGTACGCGCGGTACGGTACTCGTTTGGGTGAGCCGTCGCCCTTAGGACTCCTGTTCAGCTATTTTGGAGTGCTCCTTTGTCCGGAGCCCATATTTGGTACAGACTCTTCTGTTATGTATATATTTGCGTATGACTATTCTGGGTACGGCGGGGCCGTGTCCCGTCACATGATTCTGCTATGACTCTTAGAGGCCTGTAGACATGTACGTGGGTTGTGGGTGCTTGTTCAGTTATGTTTGCGTTCTGTATATTTTCAGGTCATACGTATGATATGTATGTATATAGGTATGTATATGCGCCACCGTGCATGTTTATATATGTAAGTTCCTAATAAATTACTATGAGTGGATTATGATTGGTCAAGGGTACGAGTGCCCAGCTCGGGCACTAGTCACGGCCTACGGGGTTGGGTCGTGACAGTTGGCATCCTTAATATGGTCAAGCTATGATTCGTATGTCTTTGACATGATTGGATTTGAAATGTTGTGTAACGGTTTGTTCCAAAAGGATCTTATGTCTAAAAATGTCCGTAACTTTCATGGACAGAACCGGATTGCTTTGATAAGCTCGTAAACGATTCTTAATTGTTTCTTGATATTCGTATTCTTAATGTAGTCGAATTATGGTCCTTATGTCCCCTTGTATGACTAAATTTCAAAAGTTGCATAAAAGTTTTGTTTTCAAAAGAGTTTTGTTCCTAAACGATTCCGAAACTACGAACGCCGTAACTTTCAAGTAAGGGGCTCGGATCGCTTTGATATCTTCGCAAATGATTTCATGATGAGTAATGACCTTTAATTTTCATAGGCGGGCCCGGATTGGGTTGACGCTCGTCCGTGGGTCCCGCGACCTTCTACGTTTGGTTCTAACGACCTATTTTTGAAAGAATTTAATATGACTATCTTTCCGACCCCCGAGTATGATTACTTATTTATCTGTTGAGTCTGAAATGAGGATTTTTATGCATGTGATTTTGATACGTGACTATGGTTTCGAAGTTCGGTTTGATATGTTCCCGAGTGATATTCGGAAGAAAATCGATTTGACTATCGCTTTGGCTTATAAATAACGAGTCCGTTTTGATTACTCTATTGAGTCTTTGTGAATGATTGGCATTGCATATGATTTCCTACGATTCGCTTTCGTGCGTTACGTTATTACCTCTTTCGCGAGTCCGGGGCGGTATGTTATCGTGCGCTATTCCGAAGTATGATGTGATTCCGAAGTATGATGTGTTTTCCAGTATGATGTGATATGATATATGATGTGATACGGAGTATGATGTGTTCGAGAGGTATACAATATTTCGAAGTATGATGTGTTGTGGCGCGGATGGGTGGCGATCACGTTACGTCCGCCGGGTCCCATTATGGACCGTATGTGATATGATATGATATGTGATGATGCGATGATACGATATGATATGTGATAATATGACGATATGATTTGATTTACCGAGTCCCTCACTAGAGGGGGGGTACGTATGTTTATGATTATTATATTATGTATGGATCGGGCGCGTACGTCCCCGGCATTATTATATTATATATGGATCGGGCCGTACGTTCCTCGCATTATTATATTATATGGATCGGGCCGTACATTCCTCGGCATTATCGTATTATTTATGGATCGGGCCGTACGTTCCTCGGCATTCGATTAATGTCGGCTCATATGATGTGTTTGATTTTCCGTATGTATGAGACGAAATGTTTTTCAAAAAAGCGAAGCATTTTGGCATTCGATTATCATATTTGTCTTTTGTATCTCTTATGTATGATTTGTATGTCGGATGCAAGCACTTTGGTATTCGACGCTATTGTGCTCACGTTACGTACTCCTTATTCGGTTATGACTTCATTTTACGTATGCCATGCTTTACATGCTCGGTACATATTCCGTCACCGACCCCCTTTCTTCGGGGGCTGCGTTTCGTGCCGTGCAAGTATATACGAGATGAGTAGGTGATGTTAGCGAGAAGATGTTCCGAATTTGGATTGGCGAGCTCCATTTCCTCGGAATCTTGCCGCGAGTCGAGTGTTTTGTACGGTATACGGAGTTATGGTAGAGACTTTGCGAGACAGGTGTCGTGTGTATGATATGTCGGCTTATAAGCGGCTATGGCGATGTATTATTATGCATTATGCTACGAACTTCATATGTTTACAGATTTCATACGATGCTAGTTTTATCTGATTTGACAAAGATGAAAGGCATGTTTGTTTTCGAAAAAAAAAAATTCATTACGTACTTGTGTCATATTTTGCGGGCCCAGTATGATTATGAGTATTACAAAAGTCAGCGGGTTCGCTCGGCCCTAGGTAAGGGTCGGGTGCCCATCATGCCTTATCGGAAATTAGGGTGTGACAAGAATGATCAGGCCTTGCAACGATGCTAAGAGATTCCCAGCTCTTGAGAGGTATATAAAGGGATAAATGCGTAGTCATATTGACATGGTTGCCTCAGACATGGAGAAGTTTTCCTAAAAGCTGACTTAAGGATAGAACGGATTTGCACGTTTAAAGGAATATTTCACGAACTTCAGGGTCGACATACGTAAATAACAAAAGAAAGAGGCGCTCGAGGAGGAAGGAACTCAAGCAAGGTACGAGAAGGAAAGCGGGAATGGTACACTAATGGCCGGTCAAAAGGAGAGGAGAGAGAAGAAGAAGGGAAGAAAAGGAAATTGAGCAATCACCCGAGGACAAGCGAGAGGATAATGAACTAACAAAGCTAACCGGGAGGTAGTACATCAATGACATGGGATGAGGATAAGTAAGGTGAGATTTAATTATAAAGGAAATAGAAGGAT
>NW_026720010.1:0-10950 GCF_029784015.1 Lycium ferocissimum
GTATGTTTATACGGCTATTATGTTGGGCCGTATAATGCCCAGTTTTTCCGAACTCTTTCTCGTCGACTCGTTTGATCACCAATCCTTATGGAACCTTCTTAACACTTGTTTAACACCTCATTAGCAATCTAAGGGACATTATAACTCTTCTCCAAGACATCAGTAAGTCATCATTAATTCGATACTCATAAATCTTATCCGACACATAACGTATACCTTGCTTTTCGTGGCAACTCTCTTCTCTTACCTCAATGTCTTTGAAATCTCAATTAGGATCATCAAATGCTATTTCTTTCTTATTGAAACATCGTATACTTCGTGCCCTTCGTATCCACTGTGTATCAACGAAATTTTTTTCCGAGGTGTAACAAATACCTAGATTAACAAACTCATATAAATGCAAACAAATATACAGTTATCACCGATATGATGCATGTTTTAACATAGGCATAGACAAATAGACATCAGGTCTTCTAGCTTAGGTGGTAGGCATACTTGACTCCCTTTTATTCTGGCATGATCATTTTAAAGGCTAAGTATGGTTTCTTTCAAAGGAATATGGCAGCAAACACCAATTTTATAGACTCAAACAAATGTCACATAAAGATATGCATTCATCTAGTTCATACAATGTTCTTAAGTGATCACAAATAGATTCAAGCTTAATCAGAAGTGATCACATAACACACAACTATCATATTTTTTCAATAGGGAACCATCAAATATCATTATAAGATTCAATTGAGTACTAATCATATATTCAAAGAATGCTGAAAATGATTCTAACATGATTTTAACCTTATAAGTCATATTCTGAGATTTATAACACCAAAACAAAAAACAAGCTAATCACAGAGGTTTCATAGTTTGAACAGTGTCATTTGGGGAAGCATACAAATGTCTAGCTCAACAGGTTCATCTCAATACTATTTTTAAGCAAGGCTACATATAACTACACTCATGCAATACCAAAATTGGTATTAAGGGCAACAACAATATGCACATAAGTTTCTGGCTTTCAACATTACTTCAAAAATGCCAAACTAATCACTTCAGACATGGGATAGCGTTACTTTTGAGGTTTTTAAGGTCATATTACAGGTATAGACAGATTTAGATTCAGTCATAGAGGGTTATAATCACATGCTTTTGACTCAATAAAGGACTTAGCACACAACATTTAACCACATAGCAACAGTTTAGGTGATAAATAATCATTGGACATAATCAAAACATGCTTCATAGTTACAACTGATTGCAAACAGGGTAAGACAAGTGCACATAAACCTTTGAAAATCGCCACAGAACCACATCAATGGGATTACTGCATAGGGGTTTAATATTTAGACATCACAAAGACTGCAGACTCAATCAATTAAGACCAAAGCTAAACAGACAAAATAATAGCCCAAGCTTGGACTCTAAGACTAGCATACAGGGACTCAAACAGACCAATCAATAGAGTTATTTTCAACAGGCTAAAACTTAATGTCACACCCCAGTATTACTAGGATGTGATGGGCACCCGACCCCATATGCGGAGCCGAGCGAACCCACTGACTCTTATTACAAATGGAGTTTATCGGACTCTTCGTCAAACGAAAATAGCAAATACAGTACATGCTTTCAGAAATATGCGTTCGTTGTTCTCAAATCAAACAAAACCTGAAACATATAAAATCTGTTATATAGTACCGAATGACATATCGGCTGATGGAGCCGCTGACAAACTGACATTCTATACCCACAACCCTGTCTGCAAAGTCTCTAACCACTTATCAGAAACACAAAGACATATACTACGACTCGGCGGCCGAGAAGCAAATAGGAGCTTGCCAACGCCACTCGGAACATCTTCTATAATGGCTTCTACTCATCGGGTGTACACGCGGCATGAAACGCAGCCCCCGAAGAAAAGGGGGTCAGTACGGAATATGTACTGAGTATGTAAAGCATAAAGTGCAATAAACAGAATCATAATCTGAACAGAGAGTATAGAAAATAAGCGCAATAACAGAAGTATCAAAATGCTTACTCGTAAAACATAGGTAATGCAAGTCAAAACATATGCCATATCCGGCCCCATTATGGGACTCGGTGAACAAACGTGGTCGCCACCCCGTCAACGGCGCCACAACACAGCATAACTCCAGAGTAGGGAATATCTCCGTAACATATCATATCATATCACAACATATCAGATGGCCATATCATGTCATATCATCGAATATCAGAATATGTGTACATGGCACATCATACTCCTCAACCCATGTACATGTATACCTGCCCCCTCACATCGAGGCACGGCGAATAATGCAGTGGAATACGCGTGATAACATACCTGGCCCGGGCTCAGTGAAGGAAGTATTGAGGCATCCACGAATGGAGTAGTGAGAAACTAAATGCATCATAAAATATATAAAAAAACTCGACAGAATAATCCGAACGATAGGTCATTTAGGAAAGAAATCAAACGGTGGTCATAGTATGTACTTTTCGAATGGTACGACGTATTGTGTCAAAACAAGACTTCTGAGTTCATTTGTACATGTCAGATATATCATAGGACTCCATGTAATAATTAAAACAACTTCCGCTAATAATCGGAATAATCACCAAAAGTTTCATTTGAATGTCGCTTGAAAATGAGTCTAATAGAACAATATGGAAGGGGTTCGGGAATAGTGGGCCCACCTCGGGTCAAGCCGAGGTGGCGTACATAATTTACGAGCCTTAGGCTTTAGGGAGTCGTTTACAAAAAGTTTCGGGGCATTCCGATTTTAGTTGTGAAAGTTATGGACGTTTTATGACACATGACTCTTTTAGAAATAAAGGTATTTAACATGTTTTCCAACAATACATAAGTTCATAATTCAATTTCATTGAATGAATAAAGGCCAAATCGAAGCTCGGATTTCTAGAAATGGGGTCTTTCCCGAAGCTCGTACCATAACCTAGTATGACTAAGACATGCCAAGGAAAGAAAAGGTAGGGCTTTACATACCTTATTTACTCCTTACGCTTATGCAAACTCAATGTCCAAACTTCCCAAAATCTACAATTGGTCACAAGGGCCAAACATTAGTTATAAGCCTTTAGAAGCTCAATCTTGAATTAACAAATGCCTACAGAAATTTCGCAAAGCATTTCCCCCGTAAATGCACCATCCCGAGAATCCAACTCGGCCAAAAATTACAACAACAAATCCGAGAATTTAACTCGGCCACAATATCAACAATAGTACCAACAATCAATACAAAACACATTCTAACGCAAGTAGTCTTCCTTTCTACATAATGCAACAACTTCTACTCCAACTTCACTCTTTCAAACCAATATCAACGTTTCCAAATCCATTTACTAATTTAAGATCATTCAAATACAATTCGAAAGCATTTCATATCATTCTACAAAATATACAAAAAGTCCGCCAAAATCCATAATTCACCCGAAAACTCCTCAACTTCCCTAGAAACAATTTTTAATGCATTTTTCGCTTCCAAATTCATGAACTATCCCAACAACACACATTCTAACAACATTATACTCATGAATAACGAAATGACATTAATACCATATTAGCTTCCAAATCAACCCATAACATTTCCAACATCAATTTAAATCATCAAATTCTCATTTCCATCATAGAATACATATCTACAACAATCAAATTATTACATAGAAATTGTTCCATCCTCCCTACACACAACACACACATACACGGCCCATGCATATACACACAACCACCATGCAAACTTCCATATTTCCATGAATTCTATCCTTTTCTACACACAACAACATAAATGAACTCTTCACAACATATAAAAAGGGATTAAATCTTACCTTTTCTCCTTAACTTCTTCACTTGTTCAAGGTGCGAAAATGATGAAACAAGCGACCTATCTTCCAAAACAACTACACCACGTTGTAGAGGGCCCTTGAATTAGTAGGAATACATGAAGAAAATGATTTTTGGAGCAAGATTTCATGGGGGCAAAATCCCCCACCTTGGCCGAATACCCCTTTGTTTCTCCCCTTCTTTTTTTTTTTTCTCTCAAGTTTTCTTGAATTTTCCAAATACAAATGTGATGAATTTCATCCATGTGCCATATATTAAAAGATCATGTGGGACATGGCCCACACCCATGTGCATGGCACATGCCCCCCTTATTTTCTTTTCTTTTTCTTTTTCTTTCCTTTTTGTTCAAGACAACCAACTTCCCAATTCCAATTTTGCCCTTAACCTTTCCACAATATTACCATAAATTCTTTTGTGAATTTTCATTTTTACCCTTAACCTTTCTCAATATTTCCACACTAATGGCATCCACAATTAGTACTCATACAACTTGTGCATTAAACAAGATCACAATATAACTTTGCCCTTAGCTTCTTGCAACTATCTCGAATTATTCGAACGTACAAAATACGGGTTATAACACTTAACAACATATTTAGACTCAATGTTACATGCTAGTGATAGATCCATCAAAGCATGAATCAACCAGGCATAACATCAATAGGAAAGCATACTTCATATACTGAAATTTAGCCCTAAACTAGCAATACCACATGAGCACAGGATTTGGGTATCTTTAAACATGATTATAACTTATTGAATAAGGGCACATAACCTAGACAGGACTAAACCCTCAGCTTATGCACACCTAATATGAGTAATAACACCATTCATCAACTCCCATAATCAAGTTTATAGCAACAAAAAGCATTATAGACTGAATATAACCTCATCCTATTCTCAAAAGCAGGATATATACCAACCACATGTAAACTGAGAAGCATGGTTTTGAGATCAAGTAGGACTGTTTTAAACACATGATGCATAGAATCAAACACATATTTGACTAGAACTTAAACAATAGGCATGCTGATCACATAGTTGAACCGAACTAAGCACAAATTTATACAAATCATGAATACCTAATCAGATAGGCAGTTTAGTGACTAATCTAAACTAATAACTACCAAGCAACATGATTAATAAACTAGATAGTTATAGAACTATGCTAAAACACAATTAAACTAACTACAGAAAAAAATAAACTCACATAACAGCAGCAGCTTAAAACATAAAAAAAAATAACTAAAGGAAAGGGGAATTACATTCTATTGGTGCAGCCTTAAGTCGAGATTGAAATTGGAAGAAATCTTTTGCTTCCTTAATCCCAATGCTCAGCCAGAAACACACACAAGAACAGAAAAATAACTTAAATTTTGACTTAAACTCAAACAATTAAAATCTTTAAAAGCAAAATGCCTTAGAGACTTAAGTATTTCTAGTTTTTCTGAATATGCAATGATATTCCCTATTCCCCCTTTTGGTGGAAATAGGGGTTCTATTTATAGAACCCCAAATTTGAGAAACCCAAGTCTCAATTCGGTGTGGGACTTGGCAAAATTCTGAGATTAAACCTTTGTTTCATTAAGCAAAGGCCACAATTTACTCAACAAACATATCACGGGCCAAAATTGACCCAGATTTTGGTCAATTCACTCGGTTCTTCACGAACCAATGATGACTCGGTATTCAAATCAAATGCAAACAAAACTAACTAAAGATTTCAGTCTTGAGACCATTGTAAAGCAAAAAGTAGAGGAGAGAGGAGTAGTAAATACCGTGTTTGGGTTGGATCTTGGCGAAAATGGGTGAGAAATGGCAGAGCAATAATTTAGAACTGAGAGAAGATGGGGGTATTACCTCCCTTATGCATGGTTCTGGGCTGGGTCATGGTCCCTTTGGGTCTGGCTCGGCCTAATTTTTTAAAGAGGTTTGGGGCAGTTTATAAATATTCTTGTGTATACACAATATACGTGTATATGCTTGTATGAGTGGCCTTTTCGGTCGTTTTCATGAATGGCCCTCTTGGCATGTTTGTATGAATGGCCCTCTTGGCATGTTTGTATGAATGGCCCTCTCGGCAACAGGAAAATAGATATGCAATGGCCCTCATGGAAAATAAGAAGAAGTGATGGCCCTCTCGACAACAGGAAAATAGATATGCAATGGCCCTCATGGAAAATAAAAAGAAGTGATGGCCCTCTCGGCATCAGAAAAATAGCTATGCAATGGTCCTTTTGGCAAATAAGAAGAAGTGATGGCCCTCTCGACAACAGGAAAATAGATGTACAATGCCCCTCATGGAAAATAAGAAGTGATGGACCTCTCGGCAACAGGAAAATAGATATGCAATGGCCCTCATGGAAAATAAAAAGAAGTGATGCGACTGACATATATGGCCCTTCGGGTATATCATCTTTCCTTCATCCTTTAAGCCGGCTACCTCTTGGTCAGGTATGCCTTGTTGTATTACTATGACCTCATCGGCCGAAGATTTTGCCGTTTATAGCCTTTCGTCCTTTGTCAGCCCTTATGGTCAGGTGTTTGCCCTTTCGGCGTTTTTGTCCTTTTATAGCCATTGTGGCTAGATGTTTGCCCTTTGTGGAATTCAAATCTTTTTATAGCCCTCGTGGCTGGGTATTTGCCTTTGTGGCATTCAAATCCCTTTATATCCCTCGTGGCTAGATATTTTGCCCTTGTGGCATTCAAACGCTTCATAGCCCTCGCGATTGGATATTTTTCCTGAAAACCTGATCTCAGTAGCGGTCTTGACATTCTTTGGCAAACCATTTCCTTCACATGAAGCAAAGTTAGGAAAAGGATCATCCTCCGACGTCCTGGGGAGCTGCATCAGAAATGGGTTAGTTTTTTCCTATTTAAAGTTGATTCGTGTGGCCGGCACTGACGCATCTTTCGGCTTTTTGGACTCTAAACACCTTCAGCTCTGGTATTCGAAAGATGAATTTATTTTTATCATGCTGAAAATCATTTTTGTAAAGTTACCATAAAGATATCCATTTGTAGGGAAATAAATGCATTGTTTTGAAAGCTGTAAGTTTAACTGTCATGACATGTGCTTTGAATGAATGAGAACTCTTCTTCCATGACTTGGGTTCTTCGCTTCCTCACGCGAAATTTTTGAGACCTTTTCTCAAAAATTCTATCCCAGTTTAAATCTCGATCGACGAACTCTCGTGCAGAATCTTCTGAGTTGCGAAAATTTCTAGGTCCTCTCAAAATTTCTACCTCAGTTTGAAATTCTGGGTTGGCTAACTCTTTCTAGTAGATTGATGGCATAAATTTTTTAGATATTTTTAGAAGTTCCGCCTCAGTTGGGCGTGCGGCAATCCTCGCATCCTTCGTGAACTCCCGTCTATGAGGCTTCCTAGGGGCTTTTTGGGTTTTCTTTTGGTGCAATCGAGCACAAAGAGGGCTTACGTATCCTGTCACAATAGGAATCATGTCGAACATAGTTCAGAAAAAAATTAAATGAGTGTTTGATTTTTAGTAATAATGCGACCGGGTCCCAAATGGACTGCCTACGCATCCCACTGTGGGGATGTCAGGTCATTGCATAGTTCATATTACAAAAGTTGTTTAAATTTTCCTATCAACTATGAGATGGTTACAAGCAAAAGGAAATAGCTAATACGAGCAAATAAGATAACGATTACAAGCAAAAGTACTATTACATACCGAACAACTTGTCTTCATGCATAGTAGCGCTTGATTGCGTCTGAATTGATTAGCTTTGGCCACTCTTGTCCGTCCATTTCTGCCAGTACTACCGCTCATCCAGAGAGTACTTTGCAGACCACATAAGGACCTTTCTAGTTGGGAGGGAATTTCCCTTTGTATTCATCTTAATGCTGGAAAATTCTTTTGAGCACCATCTGCCTAATTTGAAAAAGTCGATTCCTGACTAGTATGTTGAAGGTTCTTGCCATCCTTTGTCTGTATAGTTGACCATGACTTACGGAAACCATCCTTCTCTCGTCTATTAAAGCCAATTGCTCATATCTAGCTCGAACCCATTCAGCATTATCAAATTCTGCTTCTTGGATGATCCTTAAGGAAGGTATCTCGACCTCGGCAGGTATAACTGCTTTTGTGCCATAGACCAACAGGTATGGAGTTTCTCTTGTTGAAGTTCTGGCCATAGTACGGTATCCTAGTAAAGCATAAGGCAACTGCTCGTGCCAACCTTTGTAATTGTCTGTCATTTTTCTTAATGTCCTCTTTATATTTCTGTTGGCTACTTCTACGGCTCCGTTCATTTGTGGCCGGTAGGCTGTCGAGTTTTGGTGAGTGATCTTGAATTACTCACAGATATCCTTCATTAGATGGCTATTTAGATTGTCCCCATTATCAATTATGATGGACTCGGGTATGTCGAATCGGCATATGATATTACTTCGCACGAAATTGGCTACCACTTTCTTTGTTACTAACTTGTGTGATGTTGCTTCCACCCATTTGGTGGAGTAGTCGATGGCGACAAAAATAAATCGATGCCTGTTTGAGGCTGCGGGTTAGATGGGTCCAATGACGTCCATGCCCCAGGCGACGAAAGGCCACGGTAAGCTCATAGCATTAAGCTTATTTGGTGGAACCGTGATTAGATCACCGTGGATTTGGCATCGATGGCACCTTCGCACATATTTCCAGCAATCACTTTCCATGGTCATCCAATCACATCCAGCTCGGAGAATCTTCTTGGCCAGTACAAATCCATTCATATCGGGTCCACATGTCCCAGCATGCACTTCTTCAAGAAGTTTGGTGGCTTTCGGTATCTACACATCGAAGCAGACCCAAGTCCAGCATTCGTTTGTACAACACTTCTTTATTCAGAAGAAACCATTTATCGTTCTTCTGACGGTCTTCTTTTGTCCACTTCTGACTCCTTTAGGATATTCCCGTTTCTCTAAGTATATTTTGATGTCACTATACCAAAAATTGCCATCTGGCTCTGCTTCTACGTGGCAACAATGGGCATGCTCTTCTTTCAAGCTTATCCTCAGTGGGTCCATGTGATTGCTTTCAGGATGTTGGATCATCGACGCTATTGTGGCCAGCGCGTTGGCAAACTCGTTCTGAGCTCTTGTAGTATGTCAGAATTCGATTTTTCAAAATTTCTTGCACAGTCTTTGTGCCAAGTTCACGTATGGCCAGATCTTTTGGTTGTTAGTGGCCCATTCACCTTGTACTTAATGAATTAACAGGTCAGAATCTCCGATGACCAGCAACTCATTGATGTTTATATACTGTTATAGCCCGCATTTCGTACGCCTGGATATTTCGAGATAGTTGCGGAATGTCGAGGACAAGATCATTTTTCAAAAAAATTATTTTAATGTGCAAGTAGTTTATGAATATTATTAATGTGGAAATATTGAGAAAGGTCAAGGGCAAAAAGGAAAATTCACAAAATGGTTCATGGTAATATTGAGGAAGGTTAGGGATGAATATATATATATATATATAATATATATATATATATATATATATATATATATATATATATATATATATATATATATATATATATATATATATGGATTTTGGAGAGTGTAGGAAGTAAATCGGTTAACGTGATCACTCGATGATAGCCCTCGTAACCATAAGTTAAGGTGGGGCACACATGTCGGGACTTTATAAAATATATATGAAGAGATATATGGGTAGTGCATGTGAAGTTGAGCAAGTCCTAAGAAGGACCCACAAGCCAAAAATGAGTGTAAGCCCTCCAAAAGGATGATTTAAAGATACGTTTTCGGATGACCTGACTTGGAGGGGACAAAACGCTATTATAAGTTTGGAATTTGGAAAAACACAAAGAATGAAAGTTGTATATAATTGAAATAGCTTTCCAACGGTAGGTCGTGGGCCCTCACACCATATCGGGATCAAACGTTATGACCCTTTTAGTAACCAGACCTTAAGCTGCCAAAAAAAAAAAACAAAGAGAAGCTCCGCAGGCCCCACAAGGGAGGTCGGTGAAACCGACCTAGGGGGCCTATAAATGCCCCATAAATCTGTTCTTTTCAGAAAATTAACCTTCTAAAAGTTCCTAGAAAATTTTCTACACCTCTCCCAAATATTATAGTCCAATAAATCAAGAATTTGACAAGATTACGCCAAACTAGTCCGTGAAAGGTGATTGTTCTTGCTTTTGCTTATGCTTGGTGTTGGAAAAGGGTTGATGTGGCTGAGTTTCTTCACATATAAGGTATGTTATTTATCTCATCTTTTATGTTGAATTTATTGGAAGGCCTAGCAAGCCGGACAAGTGAAAATAGTTATGAAGGAAAGGTCATAAAGTGTTGTGTTATAGTTGTTGTGTTTATGGGCTGTTTTGAACATGTTGTGGCCGTATGGATGGGCTGATTTATGCGTATAAAAATGGCATCTAACATCGTTGGTGTGTTGATGAGATTATATTCCTTGACTGGGATGGAAGAAAGTGTATTTCGTTGTTGTATGTTGAGAAAAAAAAAAAACATCGTGTGGGATGTTTATGGAAAATATTGGTATGAATAATGGTGTTGTTGGAATTGAATTGAATTGCATATTGAAGTGTTGCTAGAACAATTGTTAGTATTGTTGATAGTTTGGCCGGGTTGAATTCCGGAATTGTTGTTGATTAAAATTGGCCGAGTTAGAATCTCGGGGATGGTGTATTTACGTGGGAAATGTCAAATTTCGGTGAGACAAGTATTGAGGCAAGATTGGAATTTTAAGTCTCATGAATAGTGCTTTGTAAATGCGACCAAATTGTGATTTTGGCAAACTTGGAATTTGGATTTGGAGTAGCGTAAACGGCGGAAAAAGGTATGTAAGGCTTCACTTTCTTTCTTTGGCATGTCTTAGATGTAATAGGCTTGAGCATGTGCCTCGGGGATCACTCTAATTCTAGAAATCCGAGGTTGAATTTAGCTACTATTCATTCAGTAGAATTGAACTAACTAAGTTATGCTTCATTGTAAGAAAGGTTCAAACGTCCGTAACTTTTGAAAATGAAAGTGGAATGCCTTAAAATCTTCGAGGGTAATCTAATAAGACGTAATGACCACGTTTTTATGTTCGTT